>NW_027480431.1:13012379-13313617 GCF_051401765.1 Calliopsis andreniformis | reverse complement strand
TTCCGGGCAACCTAGGCTTCACTCTACGGCGATGCTCCACCAGATCAAACAGTTCGGGCCTCAGAAGTCAACGCCCGAAGCATAAAATACAAAATAAATAGAACGGGTTTTCCATTGTATAAAACGAATAATTGCTGCCAGTGTAAAAGTTATGGTCACTTCTACGTTCCGGGCAACCTAGGCTTCACCATAGGCTGTTGTTCCACCAGATCGAATAGTTAGGGCCTAAGAAATGAACGCCAGAAGCATAAAATACAATATAAATACAACAGTTTTTCCATCATATAGAACGACTGATAGCAACCAGTGTGAAAGTTATGGTCATTTCTACGTTCAGGGCAATCTAGGCTGCACTCTAGGGCGTTGCAACACCAGATCGAATAGTTAGGGCCTTAGAAGTCAACGCCCGAAGCATAAAATACAAAATAAATAAAACAGTTTTTCCATCGTATAAAACGAAAAATTGCAAACAGTGTGAAAGATATGGACATTTCTACGATCCGGGCTACCTAGGCTTCACGCTAGGCCGTTGCTCCAACAGATGGAATAGTTAGGGCCTAAGCAGTGAACGCCAGAAGCATAAAATACAATATAAATACAACAGTTTTTTAATCATATAAAACGAATAATTGCAACCAGTATGGAACTTATGGTCAATTCTACGTACCGGGCAAACTAGGCTTCTCTCTAGGGCGTTGCAACACCAGATCGAATAGTTAGGGCCTTAGAAGTCAACGCCCGAAGCATAAAATACAAAATAAATAAAACAGTTTTTCCATCGTATAAAACGAAAAATTGCAAACAGTGTGAATGATATGGACATTTCTACGATCCGGGCTACCTAGACTTCACTCTATGGCGTTCTTCCACCACATCGAATAGCAACGGCCTCAGAAGTCAACGCCAGAAGCTTGAATACAATATAAATATAACAGTTCTTCCATCGTATAAAACGAATAATAGCAACCAGTGTGAAAGTTATGGTCAGTTCTACGTTCCGGGCAACCTAGGCTTCACTCTACGGCGATGCTCCACCAGATCAAACAGTTCGGGCCTTAGAAGTCAACGCCCGAAGCATAAAATACAAAATAAATAGAGCGGTTTTTCCATTGTATAAAACGAATAATTGCTGCCAGTGTAAAAGTTATGGTCACTTCTACGTTCCGGGCAACCTAGGCTTCACCCTAGGGCGTTGTACCACCAGATCGAATAGTTAGGGCCTAAGAAGTGAACGCCAGAAGCATAAAATACAAAATAAATAGAACAGTTTTTCCATTGTATAAAACGAATAATTGTTACCAGTGTGAAAGTTATGGTCATTTCTACTTTCCGGGCAACCTAGGCTTCACCCTAGGCCGTTGTTCCACCAGATGGAATAGTTAGGTCCTAAGAAGTCAACGCCAGAAGCATAAAATACGATATAAATACAACAGCTTTTCCATCGTATAAAACAAATAATTGCAACCAGTTTGATAGTGATGGTCATTTCTACGTACCGGGCAACCTAGGCTTCACTCTAGGGCGTTGCTACACCAGATCGAATAGTTAGGGTCTTAGAAGTCAACGCCCGAAGCATAAAATATATAATAAGTAGAACAGTTTTTCCATCGTATAAAACGAATAATTGCTACCAGTGTGAAAGTTATGGTCATTTCTACTTTCGGGGCAACCTAGACTGCACCCTGGGGCGTTGTTCCACCAGATGGAATAGTTAGGGCCTAAGAAGTCAACGCCAGAAGCATAAAATACGATATAAATACAACAGCTTTTCCATCGTATAAAACGAATAATTGCAACCAGTGCGAAAGTTATGGTCATTTCTACGTTCCGGGCAACCTAGGCTTCACCCTAGGGCGTTGCTCCAACAGATTGAATAGTTAGAGCCTTAGAAGTCAATGCCCGAAGCATAAAATGCAATAAAAATACAACAGCTTTTCCATCGTATAGCAGGAATAATTTGCTACCAGTGTGATAGTAGTGGTCATTTCTACGTTCCGGGCAACCTAGGTTTCACTCCAGGGCGGTGCTCCACCAGATCGAATAGTTACGGCCTAAGAAGTCAACGCCAGAAGCACAAAATACGATAAAGATGCGACAGCTTTTCCATCGTATAAAAGGAATAATTGCAAACAGTGTGAAAGTAATGGTCATTTCTACGTTCCGGGCAACCTAGGCTTCACTGTATGGCGTTCTTCCACCACATCGAATAGCTACGGCCTCAGAAGTCAGCGCCTGAAGTATAAAATACAATAAAAATACAACTGTCTTTCCATCCTATAACTGGAATAATTGCAACAAGCGTGAAAGAAATTATCATTTCGTCGTTTCGGGCATCCTAGACTTAACTCTGAGGCATCGCTCCACCTGATCGAATAGTTAGGGCCTAAGAAGTCAACGCCAGAAGCATAAAATACAATATAAATACAACAGCTTTGCCATCGTATAAAATGAATAATTGCAAACAGTGTGAAAAATATGGACATTTCTACGTTCCGGGCTACCTAGGCTTCACTCTATGGCGTTCTTCCACCACATCGAATAGCAACGGCCTCACAAGCCAACGCCAGAAGCATAAAATACAATATAAATATAACGGCTTTTCCATCGTATAAAACGAATAATTGCTACCAGTATGAAAGTTATGGTCATTTCTACGTTCCGGGCTACCTAGGCTTCACCCTAGGCCGTTGTTCCACCAGATCGAATAGTTAGGGCCTAAGAAGTGAACACCAGAAGCATAAAATACAATATAAATACAACAGTTTTTCCACCATATAAAACGAATAATTGCAACCAGTATGAAAGTTATGGTCATTTCTACGTTCCGGGCAACCTAGGCTGCACTCTAGGGCGTTGCTCCACCAGATCGAATAGTTAGGGCCTTAGAAGTCAACGCCCGAAGCATAAAATACAAAATAAATAAAACAGTTTTTCCATCGTATAGAACGAATAATAGCAACCAGTGTGAAGGTTATGGTCACTTCTACGTTCCGGGCAACCTAGGCTTCACTCTAGGGCGTTGCTCCACCAGTTCAAACAGCTAGGGCCTTAGAAGTCAACGCCCGAAGCATAAAATACAAAATAAATAGAACAGTTTTTCCATTGTATAAAACGAATAATTGCTACCAGTGTAAAAGTTATGGTCATTTCTACTTTCCGGGCAACCTAGGCTTCACCCTAGGCCGTTGTTCCACCAGATGGAATAGTTAGGTCCTAAGAAGTCAACGCCAGAAGCATAAAATACGATATAAATACAACAGCTTTTCCATCGTATAAAACAAATAATTGCAACCAGTTTGATAGTGATGGTCATTTCTACGTACCGGGCAACCTAGGCTTCACTCTAGGGCGTTGCTACACCAGATCGAATAGTTAGGGTCTTAGAAGTCAACGCCCGAAGCATAAAATATATAATAAGTAGAACAGTTTTTCCATCGTATAAAACGAATAATTGCTACCAGTGTGAAAGTTATGGTCATTTCTACTTTCGGGGCAACCTAGACTGCACCCTGGGGCGTTGTTCCACCAGATGGAATAGTTAGGGCCTAAGAAGTCAACGCCAGAAGCATAAAATACGATATAAATACAACAGCTTTTCCATCGTATAAAACGAATAATTGCAACCAGTGCGAAAGTTATGGTCATTTCTACGTTCCGGGCAACCTAGGCTTCACCCTAGGGCGTTGCTCCAACAGATTGAAGAGTTAGAGCCTTAGAAGTCAATGCCCGAAGCATAAAATGCAATAAAAATACAACAGCTTTTCCATCGTATAGCAGGAATAATTTGCTACCAGTGTGATAGTAGTGGTCATTTCTACGTTCCGGGCAACCTAGGTTTCACTCCAGGGCGGTGCTCCACCAGATCGAATAGTTACGGCCTAAGAAGTCAACGCCAGAAGCACAAAATACGATAAAGATGCAACAGCTTTTCCATCGTATAAAAGGAATAATTGCAAACAGTGTGAAAGTAATGGTCATTTCTACGTTCCGGGCAACCTAGGCTTCACTGTATGGCGTTCTTCCACCACATCGAATAGCTACGGCCTCAGAAGTCAGCGCCTGAAGTATAAAATACAATAAAAATACAACTGTCTTTCCATCCTATAACTGGAATAATTGCAACAAGCGTGAAAGAAATTATCATTTCGTCGTTTCGGGCATCCTAGACTTAACTCTGAGGCATCGCTCCACCTGATCGAATAGTTAGGGCCTAAGAAGTCAACGCCAGAAGCATAAAATACAATATAAATACAACAGCTTTGCCATCGTATAAAATGAATAATTGCAAACAGTGTGAAAGATATGGACATTTCTACGTTCCGGGCTACCTAGGCTTCACTCTATGGCGTTCTTCCACCACATCGAATAGCAACGGCCTCACAAGCCAACGCCAGAAGCATAAAATACAATATAAATATAACGGCTTTTCCATCGTATAAAACGAATAATTGCTACCAGTATGAAAGTTATGGTCATTTCTACGTTCCGGGCTACCTAGGCTTCACCCTAGGCCGTTGTTCCACCAGATCGAATAGTTAGGGCCTAAGAAGTGAACACCAGAAGCATAAAATACAATATAAATACAACAGTTTTTCCACCATATAAAACGAATAATTGCAACCAGTATGAAAGTTATGGTCATTTCTACGTTCCGGGCAACCTAGGCTGCACTCTAGGGCGTTGCTCCACCAGATCGAATAGTTAGGGCCTTAGAAGTCAACGCCCGAAGCATAAAATACAAAATAAATAAAACAGTTTTTCCATCGTATAGAACGAATAATAGCAACCAGTGTGAAGGTTATGGTCACTTCTACGTTCCGGGCAACCTAGGCTTCACTCTAGGGCGTTGCTCCACCAGTTCAAACAGCTAGGGCCTTAGAAGTCAACGCCCGAAGCATAAAATACAAAATAAATAGAACAGTTTTTCCATCGTGTAAAACGAATAATTGCTACCGGTGTGAAAGTTATGGTCATTTCTACGTTCCGGTCAACCTAGGCTTCACCATAGGGCGTTGTTCCACCAGATCGAACAGTTAGGGCCTAAGAAGTGAACGCCAGAAGCATAAAATACAATATAAATATAACAGTTTTTCCATCGTATAGAACGAATAATAGCAACCAGTGTGAAAGTTAACGTCATTTCTACTTTCCGGGCAACCTAGGCTTCACCCTAGGGCGTTGCTCCAACAGATTGAATAGTTAGGGCCTTAGAAGTCACCGCCCGATGCATAAAATACAAAATAAATAGAACAGTTTTTCCATCGTGTAAAACGAATAATTGCTACCGGTGTGAAAGTTATGGTCATTTCTACGTTCCGGTCAACCTAGGCTTCACCATAGGGCGTTGTTCCACCAGATCGAATAGTTAGGGCCTAAGAAGTGAACGCCAGAAGCATAAAATACAATATAAATACAACTGTTTTTCCATCACACAAAACGAATAATTGCAACCAGTATGAAAGCTATGGTCATTTCTACTTTACGGGCAACCTAGGCTACACCCTAGGGCGTTGCTCTTACCGATTGAATAGTTAGGGCCTTAGAACTCAATGCCGGAAGCATAAAATGCAATAAAAATACTACAGTTTTTCCATCATATAAACGGAATAATTGCAACCAGTTTGATAGTGATGGTCATTTCTACGTTCCGGGCAACATCGGCTTCACTCTAGGGCGTTGCTCCACCAGATCGAGTAGTTAGTGCCTTAGAAGTCAACGCTAGAAGCATAAAATACACTATAAATACAACAGTTTTTCCATCGTATAAGTCGAATAATTGCAACCAGTATGAAAGTTAACGTCATTTCTACTTTCCGGGCAACCTAGGCTTCACCCTAGGGCGTTGCTCCAACAGATTGAATAGTTAGGGCCTTGGAAGTCAACGCCGGAAGCATAAAATGCAATAAAAATACAACAGTTTTTCCATCGTGTAAAACGAATAATTTCAAACAGTGTGAAAGTACTGGTCATTTCTACGTTCCGGGTAACCTAGGCTTCACTCTAGGGCGTTGTTCCACCAGATTGAACAGTTAGGGACTAAGAAGGCAACTCCAGAAGCATAAAATACAATATAAATATAACAGTTTTTCCATCGTATAAAACGAATAATAGCAACCAGTGTGAAAGTTATGGTCATTTCTACGTTCCGGGCAACCTAGGCTTCACCACAGGGCGTTGTTCCACCAGATCGAATAGTTAGGGCCTAAGAAGTGAACGCCAGCAGCATAAAATACAATATAAATACAACAGTTTTTCCATCGTGTAAAACGAATTATTTCAACCAGTGTGAATGTTATGGTCATTTCTACATTCCGGGCAACCTAGGCTTCACTCTAGGGCGTTGATCCACCAGATAGAATAGTGAGGGCCTTAGAAGTCAACGCCAGAAGCATAAAATTCAATAAAGATGCAACAGTTTTTCCATCGTATAACAGGTGTAACTGCAAACAGTGTGAAAGTACTGGTCATTTCTACGTTCCGGCAACCTAGGCATCACACCAGGGCGTTGATCCACCAGATAGAATAGTTAGGGCCTTAGAAGACAACGCCAGAAGCATAAAATTCAATAAAGATGCAACAGTTTTTCCATCGTATAGCAGGAATAACTGCAAACAGTGTGAAAGTACTGGTTATTTCTACGTTCCGGGTAACCTAGGCTTCACTCTAGGGCGTTGTTCCACCAGATCGAACAGTTAGGGCATAAGAAGTCAACGCCAGAAGTATAAAATACAATATAAATATAACAGTTTTTCCATCGTATAGAACGAATAATAGCAACCAGTGTGAAAGTTAACGTCATTTATACTTTCCGGGCAACCTAGGCTTCACCCTAGGGCGTTGCTCCAGCAGATTGAATAGTTAGGGCCTTAGAAGTCAACGCCCGGTGCATAAAATACAAAATAAATAGAACAGTTTTTCCATCGTGTAAAACGAATAATTGCTACCCCTGTGAAAGTTATGGTCATTTCTACGTTCCGGTCAACCTAGGCTTCACCATAGGGCGTTATTCCACCAGATCGAATAGTTAGGGCCTAAGAAGTGAACGCCAGAAGCATAAAATACAATTTAAATACAACAGTTTTTCCATCATACAAAGCGAATAATTGCAACCAGTATGAAAGCTAGGGTCATTTCTACATTACGGGCAACCTAGGATACACCCTAGGGCGTTGCTCTTACAGATTGAATAGTTAGGGCCTTAGAGGTTAATGCCCGAAGCATAAAATACAAAATAAATAGAACAGTTTTTCCATCGTGTAAAACGAATAATTGCTACCGGTGTGAAAGTTATGGTCATTTCTACGTTCCGGTCAACCTAGGCTTCACCATAGGGCGTTGTTCCACCAGATCGAATAGTTAGGGCCTAAGAAGTCAACGCCAGAAGTATAAAATACAATATAAATATAACAGTTTTTCCATCGTATAGAACGAATAATAGCAACCAGTGTGAAAGTTAACGTCATTTCTACTTTCCGGGCAACCTAGGCTTCACCCTAGGGCGTTGCCCCAGCAGATTGAATAGTTAGGGCCTTAGAAGTCAACGCCCGATGCATAAAATACAATATAAATACAACAGTCTTTCCATCGTATAACAGGAATAATTGCAACCAGTTTGAAAGTGATGGTCGTTTCTACGTTCCGGGCAACCTAGGCTTCAATCTAGGGCTTTGTTCCACCAGATTGAATAGTTAGGGCCTAAGAAATCAACGCAAGAAGCATATAATACGATATAAATATAACAGTTTTTCCATCGTATAAAACGAATAATGTCAACCAGTGTGAATGTTATGGTCATTTCTACATTCCGAGCAACCTAGGCTTCACTCTAGGGCGTTGATCCACCAGATCGAATAGTTAGGGCCTAAGAAGCCAACGCCAGAATCATAAAATACAATATAAATATAACAGTTTTTCCATCGTATATAACGAATAGTTGCTACCGGTGTGAAAGTTATGGTCATTTCTACGTTCCGGGCAACCTAGGTTTCACTCCAGGGCGTTGCTCCACCAGTTCGCATAGTTTGGTCATAAGAAGTCAACGCCAGAAGCATAAAATACGATATAAATACAACAGCTTTTCCGTCGTATAAAAGGAATAATTGCAAACAGTGTGAAAGTAATTGTCATTTCTACTTTCCGAGCAACCTAGGCTTCACCCTAGGGCGTTGCTCCAACAGATTGAATAGTTAGGGCCTTAGAAGTCAACGCCCGAAGCATAAAATACAAAATAAATAGAACGGTTTTTCCATTGTATAAAACGTATAATTGCTACCAGTGTAAAAGCTATGGTCATTTCTACGTTCCGGGCAACCTAGGCTTCACCCTAGGGCGTTGTTCCACCAGATCGAATAGTTAGGGCCTAAGAAGTGAACGCCAGAAGCATAAAATACAATATAAATACAACAGGTTTTCCATCGTATAAACCGAATAATTGCAACCAGTATGAAACTTAGGGTCATTTCTACGTTCCGGCAACCTAGGCTTCACCCTAGGGCGTTGTTCCACCAGATCGAATAGCTCCGGCCTAAGAAGTCAATGCCAGAAGCTTAAAATACGATATAAATACAACAGCTTTTCCATCGTATAAAACGAATAATTGCAACCAGTGTGAAAGTTATGGTCATTTCTACGTTCCGGGCAACCTAGGCTTCACCCCAGGTCGTTGTTCCACCAGATCGAATAGTTAGGGCCTAAGAAGTGAACGCCAGCAGCATAAAATACAATATAAATACAACAGTTATTCCATCATATAAAACGAATAATTGCAACCAGTATGAAAGTTATGGTCATTTCTACGTTCCGGGCAACCCAGGCTTCACTCTATGGCGTTCTTCCACCACATGGAATAGCTACGGCCTCAAAAGTCAACGCCTGAAGCATAAAATACAATAAAAATACAACAGTCTTTCCATCGTATAACAGGAATAAGTGCAACCAGTTTGAAAGTGATGGTCGTTTCTACGTTCCGGGCAACCTAGGCTTCACTCTAGGGCTTTGTTCCACCAGATTGAATAGTTAGGGCCTAAGAAATCAACGCCAGAAGCATATAATGCGATCTAAATATAACAGTTTTTCCATCGTATAAAACGAATAATTTCAACCAGTGTGAATGTTATGGTCATTTCTACTTTCCGGGCAACCTAGGCGTCACTCTAGGGCGTTGCACCACCAGATCGAATAGCTACGACCTTAGAAGTCAAAGCCAGATGCAGACAATACAATAAAAATGGTACAGTTTTTCCATCGTATAGCATGACTAATCGCAACCAGTGCGAAAGTAATGATCATTTCGACGTTTCGGGCATCCTTGACTTAACTCTGAGGCGCTGCCCCACCAGATCGAATAGTTAGAGCCTTAGAAGTCAACGCCAGAAGCATAAAATACAATAAAGATGCAACAGTTTTTCCTTCAGATAACAGGAATAACTGCAACCAGTGTGAAGGTAATGGTATGTTCTACGTTCCGGTTAACCTAGGCTTCACTCTAGGGTGGTGCTCTACCAGATCAATTAGTTAGGGCCTAAGAAGTCAACGCCAGGAGAATAAAATACAATACAAGTACAACAGTTTTTTCATCGTATAAAATGAGTAATTGCAGACATTGTGAAAGTAATGGCCATTTCTACGTTCCGGGCAACCTAGGCTTCACTCTAGGGCGTTGCTGCACCACATCGAATAGATACGGCCTTGGAAGTCAACGCCAGAAGAATTAAATACAATATATGTACAACAGTTTTTCCATCGTATAAAATGAATAATTGCAACCAGTGTGATAGTAATGGTCATTTCTACGTTCCTGGCAACCTAGCTTTCACTCTAGGGCGTTGCTCCACCAGATCGAATAGTTAGGGCCTAAGAAGTCAGCGCCAGAAGCATAAAATACCATATTAATGCAACAGCTTTTCCAACGTATAAAACGGATAATTGCAACCAGTTTGAAAGTAATGGTCACTTCTGCGTTCTCGGCAACATAGGCTTCACCCTTGGAGGTTTCTCCACCACATCGAGTAGCTACGGCCTTAGAAGACAACGCAAGATGCATATAAAACAATATAAATACAACACTTTTACCATTGTATAGCACAAATAATTGCCACCAGTGTGAAAGTAATAATCATTTCGGAGTTTCGGGCATCCTAGACTTAACTCTGAGTCGTTGCTCCACCAGATCGAAGAGTTAGGGCCTTAGAAATCAACGCCAGAAGCATAAAATGCAATATAAATACAACAGCTTTTCCATCGTATAAAACGAATAATTGCAACCAGTGTGAATGTAATGGTCATTTCTACGTTCCGGACAACAGAGGCGTCACTCTAGGGCGTTGCTCCACCACATCTAATACCTACGGCCTTAGAAGTCAACGCCAGGAGCATAAAATGCAATATAAATACAACAGGTTTGCCATTGTATAAAATGAATAATTGCAAACAGTGTGAAGGTAATGGTTATTTCTACGTTCCGAGCAACCTAGGCTTCACTCTAGGGCGTTGCTCCACCAGATCGAATAGTTAGGGCCTTAGAAGTCTACGCCAGAAGTATAAAACACAATAAAAATACAACAGTTTTTCCATCGTATAACAGGAATAATTGCAACCAGTGTGAAATTAATGATCATTTCGACGTTTCGGGCATCCTAGACTTAACTCTGAGGCATTGATCCACCAGATAGAAGAGTTAGGGCCTTTGAAGTCAATGCCAGAAGCATAAAATGCAAAATAAATACAACAGCCTTTCCATCGTATAAAACGAATAACTGCAGCCAGTGTGAAAGTTATGGTCATTTCTACGTTCCGGGCAACATAGGCTTCACTTTTCGACGTTGCTCCACCAGAACGAATACATAGGACCTTAGAAGTCAACGCCTGAAGCATAAAATACAACATAAATACAACAGTTTTTCCATTGTATAGAACGAATAATTGCAACCAGTGTGAAAGATATGGTAATTTCTACGTTCCGGGCAACATAGGCTTCACTCTATGGCGTTGCTCCACCACATCGAATAGCTACGGCCTTAGAAGTCAACGACTGAAGCATAAAATGCAATAAAAGTACAACAGTTTTTTCATCGAATAACAGCAATAATTGCAGCAAGCGTGAAGCTAATGGTCATTTCTACGTTCCGCGCAACCTAGGCTTCACTCTAAGGCGTTGATCCACCAGATGGAATGGTTAGGGCCTTAGAAGTCAACGCCAGAAGCATAAAATATAATATAAATAACACATTTTTTTCATCGTATAACAGGAGTAATTGCAACGAATGTGAAAGATATGGTCATATCTACGTTCCGGGCAACCTAGGCTTCACTCTTGGACATTGGCCCACCAGATCGAATAGCTAGGACCTTAGAAGTCAAAGCCAGAAGCAGAAAATACAATAAAAATTCAACAGTTTTTCGTTCGTATAGAATGAATAATTGCAACCAGTGTGAAATTAATGATCATTTCGTCGTTTCGGGCATCCTAGACTTAACTCTGAGGCATGGCTCCACCAGATCGATTAGTTAGGGCCTAATAAGTCAACGTCAGATGCATAAAATACAATAGAAATACAACAGCCTTTCCATCGTATAAAACGAATAATTGCAACCAATGTGAAAGTTATGGTCATTTCTACGTTCCGGGCAACATAGGCTTCACCGTTGGACGTTGCTCTACCAGACCGAATACATAAGGCCTTAGAAGTCAACGCCGGAAGCATAAAATAAAATATAAATACAACAGTTTTTCCATTGTATAGAACGAATAATTGCAACCAGTGTGAAAGATATGGTAATTTCTACGTTCCGGGCAACATAGGCTTCACTCTATGCCGTTGCTCCACCACATCGAATAGTTAGGGCCTTAGAAGTCAACGCCAGAAGTATAAAACACAAAAATAATACAACAGTTTTTCCATCGTATAAAAGGAATAATTGCAACCAGTGTGAAAGTAATGATCATTTCGACGTTTCGGGCATCCTAGACTTAAGTCTGAGGCGTTGCTCCACCAGATCGAAGAGTTAGGGCCTTAGAAATCAATGCCAGAAGCATAAAATACAATATAAATACAACAGCTTTTCCATCGTATAAAACGAATAATTGCAACCAGTGTGAAAGTTATCGTCATTTCTACATTCCGGGCAACCTAGGCTTCACTCCAGGGCGTTGCTCCACCAGATCGAATAGTTAGGGCCTTAGAAGTCAACGCCGGAAGTATAAAACACAATATAAATGCAACAGCTTTTCTATCGTATCAAACGAATAATTGCAACCAGTGTGAAAGTAATGGTCACTTCTACGTTCTCGGCAACATAGGCTTCAGCCTTGGAGGTTTCTCCACCACATCGAATAGCTACGGCCTTAGAAGACAACGCAAGAAGCATATAAAACAATATAAATACAACACTTTTACCATTGTATAGCACAAATAATTGCCACCAGTGTGAAAGTAATAATCATTTCGGAATTTCGGGCATCCTAGACTTAACTCTGAGGCGTTGCTCCACCAGATCGAAGAGTTAGGGCCTTAGAAATCAACGCCAGAAGCATAAAATGCAATATAAATACAACAGCTTTTCCATCGTATAAAACGAATAATTGCAACCAGTGTGAATGTAATGGCCATTTCTACGTTCCGGGCAACAGAGGCGTCACTCTAGGGCGTTGCCCCACCACATCTAATACCTACGGCCTTAGAAGTCAACGCCAGGAGCATAAAATGCAATATAAATACAACAGCTTTGCCATTTTATAAAATGAATAATTGCAAACAGTGTGAAGGTAATGGTCATTTCTACGTTCCGAGCAACCTAGGCTTCACTCTAGGGCGTTGCTCCACCAGATCGAATAGTTAGGGCCTTAGAAGTCAAAGCCAGACGCAGAAAATACTATAAAAATGCAACAGTTTTTCCATCGTATCGCATGAATAATTGCAACCAGTGTGAAATTAATGATCATTTCGACGTTTCGGGCATCCTAGACCTAACTCTGAGGCATTGATCCACCAGATAGAAGAGCTAGGGCCTTTGAAGTCAAGGCCAGAAGCATAAAATGCAAAATAAATACAACAGCCTTTCCATCGTATAAAACGAATAATTGCAACCAGTGTGAAAGTTATGGTCATTTCTACGTTCCGGGCAACATAGGCTTGACCTTTGGACGTTGCTCCACCAGACCGAATACATAGAGCCTTAGAAGTCAGCGCCAGAAGCATAAAGTACAATATAAATACAACAGTTTTTCCATTGTATAGAACGAATGATTGCAACAAGTGTGAAAGATATGGTAATTTCTACGTTCCGGGCAACATAGGCATCACTCTATGGCGTTGCTCCACCACATCGAATAGTTAGGGCCTTAGAAGTCAACGCCAGAAGTATAAAACACAAAAATAATACAACAGTTTTTCATCGTATAAAAGGAATAATTGCAACCAGTGTGAAAGTAATGGTCACTTCTACGTTCTCGGCAACATAGGCTTCAGCCTTGGAGGTTTCTCCACCACATCGAATAGCTACGGCCTTAGAAGACAACGCAAGAAGCATATAAAACAATATAAATACAACACTTTTACCATTGTATAGCACAAATAATTGCCACCAGTGTGAAAGTAATATTCATTTCGGAATTTCGGGCATCCTAGACTTAACTCTGAGGCGTTGCTCCACCAGATCGAAGAGTTAGGGCCTTAGAAATCAACGCCAGAAGCATAAAATGCAATATAAATACAACAGCTTTTCCATCGTATAAAACGAATAATTGTAACCAGTGTGAATGTAATGGTCATTTCTACGTTCCGGGCAACAGAGGCGTCACTCTAGGGCGTTGCCCCACCACATCTCATACCTACGGCCTTAGAAGTCAACGCCAGGAGCATAAAATGCAATATAAATACAACAGCTTTGCCATTGTATAAAATGAATAATTGCAAACAGTGTGAAGGTAATGGTCATTTCTACATTCCGAGCAACCTAGGCTTCACTCTAGGGCGTTGCTCCACCAGATCGAATAGTTAGGGCCTTAGAAGTCAACGCCAGAAGTACAAAACACAATAAAAATACAACAGTTTTTCCATCGTATAACAGGAATAATTGCAACCAGTGTGAAATTAATGATCATTTCGACGTTTCGGGCATCCTAGACCTAACTCTGAGGCACTGATCCACCAGATAGAAGAGCTAGGGCCTTTGAAGTCAAGGCCAGAAGCATAAAACACAAAATAAATACAACAGCCTTTCCATCGTATAAAACGAATAATTGCAACCAGTGTGAAAGTTATGGTCATTTCTACGTTCCGGGCAACATAGGCTTCACCATTGGACGTTGCTCCACCAGACAGAATACATAGGGCCTTGGAAGTCAACGGCAGAAGCATAAAATACAATATAAATACAACAGCTTTTCCATTGTATAAAACGGATAATTGCAACCAGTGTGAAATTTATAGTCATTTCTACGTTCCGGGAAATATAGGCTTCACCCTTGGACGTTGTTCCACCAGATCGAATACATAGGGCCTTAGAAGTCAACGCCAGAAGCATAAACTACAAAATAAATACAACAGTCTTTCCATGGTATAAAACAAATAATTGCAACCTGTGTGAAGGTTATGGACATACCTACGTTCCGGGCAACCTAGGATTCACTGTAGGGTGTTGCACCACCAGATCGAATAGGTAGGACCATAGAAGTCAACGCCCGAAGCATAAAATACAATATAAATACAACAGTTTTTCCATCGTATAGCAGGAATAATTGCAACCAGTGTGAAAGTTAACGTCATTTCTACTTTCCGGGCAACCTAGGCTTCACCCTAGGGCGTTGCCCCAGCAGATTGAATAGTTAGGGCCTTAGAAGTCAACGCCCGATGCATAAAATACAATATAAATACAACAGTCTTTTCATCGTATAACAGGAATAATTGCAACCAGTTTGAAAGTGATGGTCGTTTCTACGTTCCGGGCAACCTAGGCTTCAATCTAGGGCTTTGTTCCACCAGATTGAATAGTTAGGGCCTAAGAAATCAACGCAAGAAGCATATAATACGATATAAATATAACAGTTTTTCCATCGTATAAAACGAATAATGTCAACCAGTGTGAATGTTATGGTCATTTCTACATTCCGAGCAACCTAGGCTTCACTCTAGGGCGTTGATCCACCAGATGGAATAGTTAGGGCCTAAGAAGCCAACGCCAGAATCATAAAATACAATATAAATATAACAGTTTTTCCATCGTATATAACGAATAGTTGCTACCGGTGTGAAAGTTATGGTCATTTCTACGTTCCGGGCAACCTAGGTTTCACTCCAGGGCGTTGCTCCACCAGTTCGCATAGTTTGGTCATAAGAAGTCAACGCCAGAAGCATAAAATACGATATAAATACAACAGCTTTTCCGTCGTATAAAAGGAATAATTGCAAACAGTGTGAAAGTAATTGTCATTTCTACTTTCCGAGCAACCTAGGCTTCACCCTAGGGCGTTGCTCCAACAGATTGAATAGTTAGGGCCTTAGAAGTCAACGCCCGAAGCATAAAATACAAAATAAATAGAACGGTTTTTCCATTGTATAAAACGTATAATTGCTACCAGTGTAAAAGCAATGGTCATTTCTACGTTCCGGGCAACCTAGGCTTCACCCTAGGGCGTTGTTCCACCAGATCGAATAGTTAGGGCCTAAGAAGTGAACGCCAGAAGCATAAAATACAATATAAATACAACAGGTTTTCCATCGTATAAACCGAATAATTGCAACCAGTATGAAACTTAGGGTCATTTCTACGTTCCGGCAACCTAGGCTTCACCCTAGGGCGTTGTTCCACCAGATCGAATAGCTCCGGCCTAAGAAGTCAATGCCAGAAGCTTAAAATACGATATAAATACAACAGCTTTTCCATCGTATAAAACGAATAATTGCAACCAGTGTGAAAGTTATGGTCATTTCTACGTTCCGGGCAACCTAGGCTTCACCCCAGGTCGTTGTTCCTCCAGATCGAATAGTTAGGGCCTAAGAAGTGAACGCCAGCAGCATAAAATACAATATAAATACAACAGTTATTCCATCATATAAAACGAATAATTGCAACCAGTATGAAAGTTATGGTCATTTCTACGTTCCGGGCAACCCAGGCTTCACTCTATGGCGTTCTTCCACCACATGGAATAGCTACGGCCTCAAAAGTCAACGCCTGAAGCATAAAATACAATAAAAATACAACAGTCTTTCCATCGTATAACAGGAATAAGTGCAACCAGTTTGAAAGTGATGGTCGTTTCTACGTTCCGGGCAACCTAGGCTTCACTCTAGGGCTTTGTTCCACCAGATTGAATAGTTAGGGCCTAAGAAATCAACGCCAGAAGCATATAATGCGATCTAAATATAACAGTTTTTCCATCGTATAAAACGAATAAATTCAACCAGTGTGAATGTTATGGTCATTTCTACATTCCGAGCAACCTAGGCTTCACTCTAGGGCGTTGATCCACCAGATAGAATAGTTAGGGCCTTAGAAGTCAACGCCAGAAGCATAAAATTCAATAAAGATGCAACAGTTTTTCCATCGTATAGCAGGAATAACTGCAAACAGTGTGAAAGTACTGGTCATTTCTACGTTCCGGGTAACCTAGGCTTCACTCTAGGGCGTTGTTCCACCAGATCGAACAGTTAGGGCCTAAGAAGTCAACGCCAGAATCATAAAATACAAGATAAGTATAACAGCTTTTCCATCGTATTAAACGAATAATTTCAACCAGTATGAAAGCTAGGGTCATTTCTACTTTACGGGCAACCTTGGCTACACCCCAGGGCGTTGCTCTTACAGATTGAATAGTTAGGGCCTAAGATGTCAACGCCCGAAGCACAAAATGCAAAAAAATAGAACAGTTGTTCCATTGTATAAAACGAATAACTGCAACCAGTGAGAAAGTACTGGTCATTTCTACGTTCCGGCAACCTAGGCTACACCCTAGGGCGTTGTTCCACCAGATGGAATACTTAGGGCCTAACAAGTCAACGCCAGAAGCATAAAATACGATATAAATACAACAGCTTTTCCATCGTATAAAACGAATAATGGTAACCAGTGTGAAAGTTATGGTCATTTCTACTTCCCGGGCTACCTAGGCTTCACTCTAGGGCGTTGCTCCAACAGATCGAATAGTTAGGGCCTAAGAAGTCAGCGCCCGAAGCATAAAATGCAAAATAAATAGAACAGTTTTTCATTGTATAAAACGAATAACTGCAACCAGTGTGAAAGTTATGGTCATTTCTACGTTCCCGGCAACATAGGCTTCACTTTTCGACGTTGCTCCACCAGACCGAATACATAGGACCTTAGAAGTCAACGCCTGAAGCATAAAATACAATATAAATACAACAGTTTTTCCATTGTATAGAACGAATAATTGCAACCAGTGTGAAAGATATGGTAATTTCTACGTTCCGGGCAACATAGGCTTCACTCTATGGCGTTGCTCCACCACATCGAATAGCTACGGCCTTAGAAGTCAACGACTGAAGCATAAAATGCAATAAAAGTACAACAGTTTTTTCATCGTATAACAGCAATAATTGCAGCAAGCGTGAAGCTAATGGTCATTTCTACGTTCCGCGCAACCTAGGCTTCACTCTAAGGCGTTGATCCACCAGATGGAATGGTTAGGGCCTTAGAAGTCAACGCCAGAAGCATAAAATATAATATAAATAACACATTTTTTTCATCGTATAACAGGAGTAATTGCAACGAATGTGAAAGATATGGTCATATCTACGTTCCGGGCAACCTAGGCTTCACTCTTGGACATTGGCCCACCAGATCGAATAGCTAGGACCTTAGAAGTCAAAGCCAGAAGCGGAAAATACAATAAAAATTCAACAGTTTTTCGTTCGTATAGAATGAATAATTGCAACCAGTGTGAAATTAATGATCATTTCGTCGTTTCGGGCATCCTAGACTTAACTCTGAGGCATGGCTCCACCAGATCGATTAGTTAGGGCCTAATAAGTCAACGTCAGATGCATAAAATACAATAGAAATACAACAGCCTTTCCATCGTATAAAACGAATAATTGCAACCAATGTGAAAGTTATGGTCATTTCTACGTTCCGGGCAACATAGGCTTCACCGTTGGACGTTGCTCTACCAGACCGAATACATAAGGCCTTAGAAGTCAACGCCGGAAGCATAAAATAAAATATAAATACAACAGTTTTTCCATTGTATAGAACGAATAATTGCAACCAGTGTGAAAGATATGGTAATTTCTACGTTCCGGGCAACATAGGCTTCACTCTATGGCGTTGCTCCACCACATCGAATAGTTAGGGCCTTAGAAGTCAACGCCAGAAGTATAAAACACAAAAATAATACAACAGTTTTTCCATCGTATAAAAGGAATAATTGCAACCAGTGTGAAAGTAATGATCATTTCGACGTTTCGGGCATCCTAGACTTAAGTCTGAGGCGTTGCTCCACCAGATCGAAGAGTTAGGGCCTTAGAAATCAATGCCAGAAGCATAAAATACAATATAAATACAACAGCTTTTCCATCGTATAAAACGAATAATTGCAACCAGTGTGAAAGTTATCGTCATTTCTACATTCCGGGCAACCTAGGCTTCACTCCAGGGCGTTGCTCCACCAGATCGAATAGTTAGGGCCTTAGAAGTCAACGCCGGAAGCATAAAACTCGATATAAATACAACAGCTTTTCCATCGTATAAAACGAATAATTGCAACCAGTGTGAAGGTAATGGTCATTTCCACGTTCCGGGCAACCTAGGCTACACTCAATGGCATTGCTCCACCACATCGAATAGATACAGCCTTAGAAGTCAACGCCAGAAGCATAAAATACTATATAAATACAACAGCTTTTCCGTCGTATAAAACAGATAATTTCAACCAGTGTGAAATTTATGGTCATTTCTACGTTCCGGGAAACAAAGGCTTCACCTTTGGACGTTGCTCCGCCAGATCGGATACATAGGGTCTTAGAAGTCAACGCCAGATGCATAATATACAATATAAATACAACAGTTTTACAATCGTATAACAGGAATAATTGCAACCTGTGTGAAAGGTATGGTCATTTCTGCGTTCCGTGCAACCTTGGCTTCACTCTATGGCGGTGCTCCACCACATCGAATAGCTACGGCCTTAGAATACAACGCTAGAAGCATAAAATACAATAAAAATACTACAGTTTTTCCTTCGTATAACAGGAATAATTGCAACCAGTGTGAAAGTAGTGGTCATTTCTACGTTCCGGGCAATCTACGTTTCACCCTATGGCGTTTCTGCACCAGATCAAATAGTTAGGGCCTAAGAAGTCAACGCCAGAAGCATAAAACTCGATATAAATACAACATCTCTTCCATCGTATAAAGCGAATAATTGCAACCAGTGTGAAGGTAATGGTCATTTCCACGTTCCGGGCGACCTAGGCTACACTCAATGGCATTGCTCCACCACATCGAATAGATACAGCCTTAGAAGTCAACGCCAGAAGCATAAAATACTATATAAATACAACAGCTTTTCCATCGTATAAAACAGATAATTTCAACCAGTGTGAAATTTATGGTCATTTCTACGTTCCGGGAAACAAAGGCTTCACCTTTGGACGTTGCTCCGCCAGATCGGATACATAGGGTCTTAGAAGTCAACGCCAGATGCATAATATACAATATAAATACAACAGTTTTACAATCGTATAACAGGAATAATTGCAAACCGTGTGAAAGTAATGGTCATTTCTACGTTCCGCGCAACCTAGGCTTCACTCTATGGCGTTGCTCCACCACATCGGATAGCTGCGGCCTTAGAGGTCAACGCCTGAATCATAAAATCCGATAAAAATACAACAGTTTTTTCATCGTGTAACAGGAATAATTGCAACAAACGTGAAGGTAATGGGCATTTCTACGTTCCGGGCAACCTAGGCTTCACTCTAGGGCGGTACTCCACCAGATCAAATAGTTAGTACCTAAGAACTCAACGCCAGAAGCATAAAATACAATATAAATACAACAGCTTTTCCATCGTATATAATGAATAATTACAAACAGTGTGAAGGTATATGTCATTTCTACGCGCCGCGCAACATAGGCTTCACTCTAGGGCGTTGCTGCACCAGATCGAATAGCTAGGGACTTAGAATTCAACGCCAGAAGCATAAAATACATTAAAAATACAACAGTTTTTCCATCGTCTAACAGGAATAGTTGAAACCAGTGTGAAAGTAATGATCATTTCTACGTTCCGTGCTAACTAGGTTTCACTCTATGGCGTTGCTCCACCAGGTCGAATGGTTAGGGCCTGAGAAGTCAACGCCAGAAGCATAAAATACGATATAAATACAATAGCTTTTCCATCGTATAACACGGATAATTGCAACCAGTGTGAAATTTATAGTCATTTCTACGTTCCAGGAAATATAGGCTTCACCCTTGGACGTTGCTCCACCAGATCGAATACATAGGGTCTTAGAAGTCAACGCCAGAAGCATAACATACAATATAAATACAACAGCTTTACCATCATATAACAGGAATAATTGCAACCAGTGTGAAAGATATGGTCATTTCTACGTTCCGGGCAACCTAGGCTTCACTCTATAGCGTTGTTCCACCACATCGAATAGCTACGGCCTTAGCTGTCAACACCTGAATCATAAAATCCGATAAAAATACAACAGTTTTTTCATCGTGTAACAGGAATAATTGCAACAAACGTGAAGGTAATGGTCATTTCTACGTTCCGGGCAACCTAGGCTTCACTCTAGGGCGGTGCTACACCAGATCAAATAGTTAGGGCCTAAGAACTCAACGCCAGAAGCATAAAATTCAATATAAATACAACAGCTTTTCCATCGTAGATAATAAATAATTACAAACAGTGTGAAAGTATATGTCATTTCTACGTTCCGTGCAACCTAGGCTTCACTCTATGGCGTTGTTCCACCAGATCGAATAGTTAGGGCCTAAGAAGTCAACGCCAGAAGCATAAAATACGATATAAATTCAACAGCTTTTCCATCGTATAAAACGAATAATTGCAACCAGTGTGAAAGTAATGGTCATATCTACGTTCCGGGCAACATAGGCTTCACACGTGGACGTTGCTCCACCAGATCGAATAGTTAGGGCCTAAGAGGTGAACGCCAGAAGCATAAAATACGATATAAATACAACAGCTTTTCCATCGTATAATACGAATAATTGCAGCCAGTGTGAAATTAATGCTCATTTCGTCGTTTCGGGCATCCTAGACATAACGCTGAGGCATTGCTCCACCAGATCGAATAGTTAGGGCCTAAGAAGTCAACGCCAGAAGCATAAAATACAATATAAATACAACAGCTTTTCCATCGTATAAAACGGATGATTGCAACCAGTGTGAAATTTATAGTCATTTCTACGTTCCCGGCAACGTAGGCTTCACACTTGTAGGTTGCTCCACCTGACCGAATACATAGGGCCTAAGAAGTTAACGCCAGAAGCATAAAATACAATATAAATACAACAGCTTCTGCATCGTAAGAAACGAATAATTGCAACCAGTGTGAAAGTTATGGACCTTTCTACATTCCGAGCAACATAGGCTTCACTCTAGGGCGTTGCTCTACCAGATCGAATAGTTAGGGCCTTAGAAGTCAACGCCAGAAGCATGAAATACAATACAAAGACAACAGCTTTTCCATCGTATAAAACGAATAATTGCAACCAGTGTGAAAGTTATGGACATTTCTACATTCCGAGCAACCTAGGCTTCACTCTAGACCGCTGATCCACCAGATCGAATAGTTAGGGCCTAACAAGTCAACGCCCGAAGCATCAAATACGATATAAATACAACTGCTTTTCCATCGTGTAAAATGAATAATTGCAACCTGTGTTAAAGATATGGTCATTTCTTCGTTCCGGGCAACCTAGGCTTCACTCTATGGCGTTGCTCCCCACATCGAATAGCTACGGCCTTAGATGTCAACACCTGAATCATAAAATGCGATAAAAATACAACAGTTTTTTCATCGTGTAACAGGAATAATTGCAACAAACGTGAAGGTAATGGTCATTTCTACGTTCCGGGCAACCTAGGCTTCACTCTAGGGCGGTGCTCCACCAGATCAAATAGTTAGGGCCTAAGAACTCAACGCTAGAAGAATAAAATTCAATATAAATACAACAGCTTTTCCATCGTAGATAATGAATAATTACCAACAGTGTGAAAGTATATGTCATTTCTACGTTCCGCGCAACCTAGGCTTCACTCTATGGCGTCGTTCCACCAGATCGAATAGTTAGGGCCTAAGAAGTCAACGCCAGAAGCATAAAATACGATATAAATTCAACAGCTTTTCCATCGTATAAAACGAATAATTGCAACCAGTGTGAAAGTAATGGTCATATCTACGTTCCGGGCAACATAGGCTTCACACTTGGATGTTGCTCCACCAGATCGAATAGTTAGGGCCTAAGAGGTGAACGCCAGAAGCATAAAATACGATATAAATACAACAGCTTTTCCATCGTATAAAACGAATAATTGCAAACAGTGTGAAAGTAATGGCCATTTCTACTTTCCGCGCATCCTAGACTTACCTCTGAGGCGTTGCTCCTCCACATCGAATAGTTAGGGCCTTTGAAGTCAACGCCAGAAGCATAAAATACAAAATAAATACAACACACTTTCCATCGTATAAAACGAATAATTGCAAACAGTGCGGGAGTAATGGTCATTTCTAAGCTGCCGGCAACCTACGCTCCACTCTAGGGCGTCGCTCCACCACATCGCATAGCTACGGCCTTCGAAGTCAACGCCTGAAGCATAAAATACAATATAAATACTACAGTTTTTCCATCGTATAACAGGAATAATTGCAACCAGCGTGAAAGGTATGGACATTTCTACGTTCCGGTCAATCTAGGCTTCAGTCTAGGGCGTTGCTCCACCACATCGAATAGCTACGGCCTTAGTAGTCAACGCCAGAAGCATAAGATAAAATAAAGATGCAACAGCTTTTCCATCGTATAACAGGAATAATTGCAACCAGTGCGAAGATAATGGTATGTTCTACGCTCCGGGCAACTTAGGCTTCACTCTAGGGCGGTGCTCCACCAGATCAAATAGTTAGGGCCTCAGAAGTCAACGCCAGAAGCGTAAAATAAAATATAAGTACAACAGCTTTTCCATCGTATAAAGTGAATAATTGCAAACATTCTGAAAGTAATGGTTATTTCTACGTTGCGGGCAACCTAGGCAAGACTCTAGGTCGTTGCTCCACCAGATCGAATAGCTAGCGACTTAGAATTAAACGCTAGAAGCATAAAATACAATAAAAATACAACAGTTTTTCCATCGTATAACAGGAATAATTGGAACCAGTGTGAAATTAATGGTCATTACTACATCCCGGGCAACCTAGGTTTCACTCTAGGGCGTTGCTCCACCAGAGCGAATAGCTAGGGCCTAAGAAGCCAACGCCAGGAGCATAAAATAAAATATAAATACAACAGCATTTCCAACGCATATAATGTATATTTGCAAACACTGTGAAAGTAATGGTCATTTCTACGTTCCGGGCAACCTAGGCTTCGCCCTGGGGCGTTGCTCCACCAGATGGAACAGTTACGGCCTTAGAAGTCAACGCCCGTAGCATAAAATACAAAATATATAGAACAGTTTTTCCATCGTATAAAACGAATAATTGCTACCAGTGTGAAAGTTATGGTCATTTCTACGTTCCGGGCAACCTAGGCTTCACTCTAGGGCGTTGCTGCACCAGATCGAATAGTTAGGGCCTTAGATGTCAACGCGCGAGGCATAAAATACAAAATAAATACAACAGTTTTTCCATTGCATATATCGAATAATTGTTACCAATGTGAAAGTGATGGTCACTTCTACGTTCCGGGCAACCTAGGCTTCACCCTAGGGCGTTGTTCCACCAGATCGAATAGTTAGGGCCTAAGAAGTGAACGCCAGAAGCATACAATGCAATAAAAATACAACAGCTTTTCCATTGTATAAAATGAATAGTTGCAACCAGTGTCAAAGTTATGGACATTTCTCCATTCCGAGCAACCTAGGCTTCACTCTAGGGCGTTGCTCCACCAGATCGAATAGCTAGGGCCTTAGAAGTCAACGCCAGAAGCATAAAATGCAATAAAGATGCAAAAGTTTTTCCATCGTATAACAGGAATAACTCGAACCAGTGTGAGAGTGCTGGTCATTTCTACGTTCCGGGTAACCTAGGTTTCACTCTAATGCGTTTCTCCACCAGATCGAATAGCTACGGCCTTAGAAGTCAACGCCAGAAGGATAAAATACAATATAAGTACAACAGTTTGTCCATCGGATAAAATGAATAATTGCAACCAGTGTGAAAGTAATGGTCATTTCTACGTTCCGGGCAACCTAGGCTTCACAATAGGGCGTAACTCCACCACATCTAATAGCTACGGCCCTAGAAGTCAAAGCCAGAAGCATAAAATACAATATTAATACAACAGTTTTTCCATCGTGTAACAGGAATAATTGCAACCAGAGTGCATGGTATGGTCATTTCTACGTTCCGGGCAACCTAGGCTTCACTTTAGGGCGTTGCTCCAACAGACCGAATAGGTAGGGCCATAGGAGTCAACGCCTGAAGCATAAAAAACAATAAATATACAAGAGCTTTTCCATCGTATAACAGGAATAACTCGAACCAGTGTGAGAGTGCTGGTCATTTCTACGTTCCGGGCAACCCAGGTTTCACTCTAGGGCGTTACTCCACCAGATCGAGTAGTTAGGTCCTTAGAAGACAACGCCAGAAGCACAAAATACAATAAAGATGCAACAGTTTTTCCATCGTATAAAACGAATAATTGCAACCAGTATGAACGCTATGGTCATTTCTACTTTCAGGGCAACCTAGACTTTACCCAAGGGCGTTATTCCAACAGACTGAATAGTTAGGTCCTTAGAAGTCAACGCCAGAAGCATAAAATACAATAAATATACAACAGTTTTTCCAACGTATAACAGGAATAATTGCAACCAGTGTGAAAGTAATGGTCATTTCTACGTTCCGTGCATGCTAGGTTTCACTCTATGGCGTTCCTCCACCAGATCGAATAGTTAGGGCCTAAGAAGTCAACGCCAGAAGCATAAAATACGATATAAATACAACAGATCTTCCATCGTATAAAACGAATAATTGCAACAGTGTGAAAGTTATGGTCAGTTCTACGTTCCGGGCAACCTAGGCTTCACTCTATGGCGTTGCTCGACCAGATCGAATAGCTAGGGCCTTAGAAGTCAACGCCCGAAGCATAAAATACAAAATAAATAGAACAGTTTTTCCATCGTATAAAACGAATAATTGCTACCAGTGTGAAAGTTATGGTCATTGCTACGTTCCGCGCAACCTACCCTTCACCCTAGGGCGTTGCTCCACCAGATCGAATAGTTACGGCCTTAGAAGTCAGCGCCAGAAGCATAAAATACAATAAAGACGCAACAGTTTTTCCATCGTTTAATAGGAATAGCTGCAACCAGTGTGAATGTACTGGTCATTTCTACGTTCCGGATAACCTAGGTTTCACTCTAGGGCGTTGCTGTACCAGATCGAATAGCTAGGGACTTAGAATTCAACGCCAGAAGGATAAAATACAATATAAGTACAACAGTTATTCCATCGTATAAAATGAATAGTTGCAAACATTGTAAAAGTAAGGGTCATTTCTACGTTCCGGGCAACCTAGGCGTCACTCTAGGGCGTAACTCCACCACATCTAATAGCTACGGCCTTAGAAGACAACGCCAGAGGCATTAAATACAATATAAATACAACAGCTTTTCCATCGTACAAAATGAATAATTGCAAACAGTGTGAAAGTAATTGTCATTTCTACGTTCCGGGCAACCTAGGCTTCACTCTACGGCGTTTTTCTACCAGATCGAATAGTTAGGGCCTAAGAAGTCAACACCAGAAGAATAAAATACAATAAAAATACAACAGTCTTTCCGTCCTATAACAGGCATAATTGCAACCCGTGTGAAAGTGATGGTCATTTGTACGTTCCAGGCAACCTAGGCTTCACTCTAGGGCGTTGTTCCACCAGATCGAATAGTTAGGGCCTAAGAAGTAAACGCCAGAAGCATAAAATACAATCTAAATACAACAGTTTTTCCATCATATAAAACGAGTAATTGCAACCAGTATGAAAGTTGTGGTCATTTCTACTTCCCGGGCAACCTAGGCTACACCCTAGGGCGTTGCTCCAACAGATTGAATAGTTAGGGCATTAGAAGTCAACGCCAGAAGCATAAAATACAATATAAATGCAACAGATTTTCCATCGTATAAAACGAATAATTGCACCCAGTGTGAAAGTTATTGTCATTTCTACTTTCCGCGCAACCTAGGCTTCACCCTAGGGCGTTGCTCCAACAGATTGAATAGTTAGGACCTTAAAAGTCAATGCCCCAAGCATAAATTGCAATAAAAATACAACAGTTTTTCCATCATATAACAGGAATAATTGTAACCAGTTTGAAAGTGATGGTCATTTCTACGTTCCGGGCAGCCTAGGCTTCACCCTAGGGCGTTGCTCCACCAGGTCGAATAGTTAGAGCCTAAGAAGTCAACGCCAGAAGCATAAAATACGATATAAATACAACAGCTTTTACATCGTATAAAACGAATAATTGCAACCAGTGTGAGAGTTCTGGCCATTTCCACGTTCTGGGCAACCTAGGCTACACCCCAGGGAGTTGCTCCAACAGATTGAATAGTTAGGGCCTTAGAAGTCAATGCCCGAGGCATAAAATGCATTAAAAATACAACAGTTTTTCCATCACATAACAGGAATAATTGCAACCAGTTTGAAAGTGATGGTCATTTCTACGTTCCGGGAAACCTCGGCTTCACTCTAGGGCGTTGCTCCTCCAGGTCGAATAGTTAGTGCATTAAAAGTCAACGCCAGAAGCATAAAATACAATATAAATAGAACAGTTTTTCCATTGTATAAAACGAATAATAGCAACCAGTGTGACAGTTATGGTCATTTCTACGTTCGGGCAACCTAGGCTTCACCCCAGGGCGTTGTTCCGCCAGATCGAATAGTTAGGGCCGAAGAAGTGAACGCCAGCAGCATAAAATACAATATAAATACAACAGTTCTTCCAACATATAAGACGAATAATTGCAAGCAGTATGAAAGTTATGGTCATTTCTACGTTCCGGGCAACCTAGGCTTCACCCTATGGCGTTCTTCCACCACATCGAATAGCTGCGGCCTCAGAAGTCAACGCCTGAAGCATAAAATACAATAAAAATAAAACAGTCTTTCCATCCTATAACAGGAATAATTGCAACCCTTGTGAAAGTGATGGTCATTTGTACGTTCCAGGCAACCTAGGCTTCACTCTAGGGCGTTGTTACACCAGATCGAATTGTTAGGGCCTTAGAAGTCAACGCCAGAAGCATAAAATACAATATAAATACAACAGTCTTTCCATTGTATAAAACGTATAATTGCAACCAGTATGAAACTTATGGTCATTTCTACTTTCCGAGCAACCTAGGCTTCACCCTAGGCCGTTGCTCCAACAGATGGAATAGTTAGGGCCTTAGAAGTCAACGCCCGAAGCATAAAATGCAATATAAATACAACAGTGTTTCCATCATATAACTGGAATAATTGCAACCAGTTTGAAAGTGATGGCCAATTCTACGTTCCGCGCAACCTAGGCTTCACTCCAGGGCGTTGCTCCACCAGATCGAATAGTTACGGCCTAAGAAGTCAACGCCAGAAGCATAAAATACGATATAAATACAACAGCTTTTCCATCGTATAAAACGAATAATGCAACCAGTGTGAAAGTAGTGGTCATTTCTACGTTCCGAGCACCCTAGGCGTCACTATAGGGCGGTGCTCCACCATATCGAATAGCTACGGCCTTAGAAGCCTACGCCTGAAGCATAAAATACAATACAAATACAACAGCCTTTTCAACGTATAACAGGAATAATTTCACCAAGCGTGAAAGTAATGATCATTTCGGCGTTTCGGGCATGCTAGACTTAACTCTGAGGCATTGCTCCACCAGATCGAATAGTTAAGGCATAAGAAGTCTACGCCAGAAGCATAAAATACAATATAAATACAACAGTTTTTCCATCGTATAAAACAAATAATTGCAACCAGTATGAAACTTATGGTCATTTCTACTTTCCGAGCAACCTAGGCTTCACCCTAGGGCGTTGCTCCAACAGGTTCAATAGTTAGGGCCGTAGAAGTCAACGCCCGAACCATAAAATGCAAAAAAAATACAATGGTGTTACCATCATATAACAGGAATAATTGCAACCAGTTTGAAAGTGATGGCCAATTCTACGTTCCGGGCAACCTAGGCTTCACTCTATTGCGTTGCTCCACCAGATCGAATAGTTAGTGCCTTAGAAGTCAACGCCAGAAGCATAAAATACAATATAAATACAACAGTTTTTCCATCGTATAAAACGAATAATTGCAACCAGTATGAGACTTATGGTCATTTCTACATTCTGAGCAACCTAGGCTTCACCATAGGGCGTTGATCCAACAGATTGAATATTTAGGGCCATAGAAGTCACGCCCGAAGCATAAAATGCAATATAAATACAACAGTTTTTCCATCGTATAAAACGAATAATTGCAACCAGTATGAAAGTTATGGTGATTTCTACTTTCCGGGCAACCTATGCTTCACCCTAGGGCGTTGCTCCAACAGATCGAATAGTTATGGCTTTAGAAGTCAACGGCCGAAGCATAAAATACAAAATAAATAGAACCGTCTTTCCATCGTATAAAACGAATAATTGCTACCGGTGTGAAAGTTATTTCCATTTCTACGTTCCGAGCCACCTAGGCTCCACCCGAGGGCGTTGTTCCACCAGATGGAATAGCTAGGGCACAAGAAGTCAACGCCAGAAGCATAAAATACGATATAAGTACTACAGCTTTTCCATCGTATAAAACGAATAATTGCAAGCATTGCGAAAGTAATGGACATTTCTACGTTCCGGGCGACCTAGGCGTCACTCTAGTGCGTTGCTCCACCACATCTAATAGCTACGGCCTTAGACGTCAACGACAGAAGCATAAAATACAATACACATGCAACAGCTTTTCCATCGTATAAAACGAATAATTGCAACCAGTGTGAAAGTTATTGTCATTTCTACTTTCCGTGAAACCTAGGCTTCACTCTAGGGCGTTGCTCCACCAGATCGAATAGTTAGTGTCTTAGAAGACAACGCCAGAAGCATAAAATACAATATAAATACAACAGTTTTTCCATCGTATAAAACGAATAAATGCTACCAGTGTAAAAGTTATGGTCAGTTCTACGTTCCGGGCAACCTAGGCCTCACTCTAGGGCGTTGCTCCAACAGATCGAATAGTTATGGCTTTAGAAGTCAACGGCCGAAGCATAAAATACAAAATAAATAGAACCGTTTTTCCATCGTATAAAACGAATAATTGCTACCGGTGTGAAAGTTATTTCCATTTCTACGTTCCGAGCAACCTAGGCTCCACCCTAGGGCGTTGTTCCACCAGATGGAATAGTTAGGGCATAAGAAGTCAACGCCAGAAGCATAAAATACGATATAAGTACTACAGCTTTTCCATCGTATAAAACGAATAATTGCAAACATTGCGAAAGTAATGGACATTTCTACGTTCCGGGCAACCTAGGCGTCACTCTAGTGCGTTGCTCCACCACATCTAATAGCTACGGCCTTAGACGTCAACGACAGAAGCATAAAATACAATACAGATGCAACAGCTTTTCTATCGTATAAAACGAACAATTGCAACCAGTGTGAAAGTTATTGTCATTTCTACGTTCCGGCAACCGAGGCTTCACCCCAGGGCGTTGTTCCACCAGATCGAATAGTTAGGGCCTAAGAAGTAAACGCCAGCAGCATAAAATACAATGTAAATGCAACAGTTCTTCCATCATATAAAACGATAATTGCAACCAGTATGAAAGTTGTGGTCATTTCTACTTTCCGGTCAAACTAGGCTACACCCTAGGGCGTTGCTCCAACAGATTGAATAGTTAGGGCCTTAGCAGTCAACGCCCGAAGCATAAAATACAATATAAATACAACAGTTTTTCCATCATATAACAGGAATAATTGCAACCAGTTTGAAAGGGATGGTCATTTCTACGTTCCGGGCAACCTAGGATTCTCTCTAGGGTGTTGCTCCACCAGATCGTATAGTTAGTGCCTTATAAGTCAACGCCAGAAGCATAAAATACAATATAAATATAACAGTTTTTCCATCGTATAAAACGAATAATTGCTACCAGTGTAAAAGTTATGGTCATTTCTACGTTCCGGGCAACCTAGGCTTCACCCCAGGGCGTTGTTCCACCAGATCGAATAGTTAGGGCCTAAGAAGTGAACGCCAGCAGCATAAAATACAATATAAATACAACAGTTCTTCCATCATATAAAACGAATAATTGCAACCAGTATGAAAGTTATGGTCATTTCTACGTTCCGGGCAACCTGGGCTTCACTCTATGGCGTTCTTCCACCACGTCGAATAGCTGCGGCCTCAGAAGTCAACGCCTGAAGCATAAAATACAATAGAAATACAACTGTATTTCCATCCTATAACAGGAATAATTGCAACCCTTGTGAAAGTGATGGTCATTTGTACGTTCCAGGCAAGCTAGGCTTCTCTCTAGGGTGTTGCTCCACCAGATCGAATAGTTAGTGCCTTATAAGTCAACGCCAGAAGCATAAAATACAATATAAATATAACAGTTTTTCCATCGTATAAAACGAATAATTGCAACCAGTATAAAAGTTATGGTCATTTCTACGTTCCGGGCAACCTAGGCTTCACTCTACGGCGTTCTTCCACCACGTCGAATAGCTGCGGCCTCAGAAGTCAACGCCTGAAGCATAAAATACAATAGAAATACAACAGTATTTCCATCCTATAACAGGAATAATTGCAACCCTTGTGAAAGTGATGGTCATTTGTACGTTCCAGGCAACCTAGGCTTAACTCTAGGGCGTTGTTCCACCAGATCAAATTGTTAGGGCCTAAGAAGTCAACGCCAGAAGCATAAGATACAATATAAATATAACAGTTTTTCCATCGTATAGACCGAATAATAGCAACCAGTGTGAACGTTATGGTCATTTCTACGTTCCGGGCAACCTAGGCTTCACTCTAGGGCGTTGCTCCACCAGTTCGAATAGTTAGTGCATTAAAAGTCAACGCCAGAAGCATGTAATACAATATAAATACAACAGTTTTTCCATCGTATAAAACGAATAATAGCAACCAGTGTGAAAGTTATGGTCATTTCTACGTTCCGGGCAACCTAGGCTTCACTCTATGGCGTTGCTCCACCAGATCAAACAGTTAGGGCCTTAGAAGTCAAGGCCCGAAGCATAAAATACAAAACAAATAGAACAGTTTTTCCATTGTATAAAACGAATAATTGCTACCAGTGTAAAAGTGATGGTCATTTCTACGTTCCGGGCAACCTAGGCTTCACCCTAGGGCGCTGTTCCACCAGATCGAATAGTTAGTGCAATAGAAGTCAACGCCAGAAGCATAAAATGCAATATAAATACAACAGTTTTTCCATCGAATAAAACGAATAATTGCAACCAGTATGAAAGTTAACGTCATTTCTTCTTCCCGGGCAACATAGGCTTCACCCTTGGGCGTTCCTCCAACACATTGAATAGTTAGGGCCTTAGAAGTCAACGCCGGAAGCATAAAGTGCAATAAAAATACAACAGTTTTTCCATCGTATAAAAGGATTAATTGCAACCAGTTTGAAAGTGATGGTCAGTTCTACGTTCCGGCAACCTAGGCTTCACTCTAGGGCGTTGCTCCACCAGATCGAATAGTTAGGGCCTTAGAAGTCAACGCCAGAATCATAAAATACAATAAAGATGCAACAGCTTTTCCACCGTATTAAACGAATAATTTCAACCAGCCTGAATGTTATGGTCATTTCTACATTCCGAGCAACCTAGGCTTCACTCTAGGGCGTTGATCCAACAGATTGAATAGCTAGGGCCTTAGCAGTCAACGCCCGAAGCATAAAATACAATATAAATACGACAGTTTTTCCATCATAAAGCAGGAATAATTGCAACCAGTTTGAAAGTGATGGTCATTTCTACGTTCCGGGCAACCTAGGCTTCTCTCTAGGGTGTTGCTCCACCAGATCGTATAGTTAGTGCCTTATAAGTCAACGCCAGAAGCATAAAATACAATATAAATATAACAGTTTTTCCATCGTATAAAACGAATAATTGCAACCAGTATTAAAGTTATGGACATTTCTACGTTCCGGGCAACCTAGGCTTCACTCTATGGCGTTCTTCCACTACATCGAATAGCAACGGCCTCAGAAGACAACGCCAGAAGCATAAAATACAATAAAAATACAACAGTCTTTCCGTCCTATAACAGGAATAATTGCAACCCGTGTGAAAGTGATGGTCATTTGCACGTTCCAGGCAACCTAGGCTTCACTCTAGGGCGTTGTTCCACCAGATCGAATTGTTAGGGCCTAAGAAGTCAATGCCCGAAGCATAAAATGCAATAAAAATACAACAGTTTTTCCATCATATAACAGGAATAATTGCAACCAGTTTGAAAGTGATGGTCATTTCTACGTTCCGGGCAACCTAGGCTTCACTCTAGGGCGTTGCTCCACCAGTTCGAATAGTTAGAGCCTTAGAAGTCAACGCCAGAATCATAAAATACAATAAAGATGCAACAGCTTTTCCACCGTATTAAACGAATAATTTCAACCAGCCTGAATGTTATGGTCATTTCTACATTCCGAGCAACCTGGGCTTCATTCTAGGGCGTTGATCCAACAGATTGAATAGTTAGGGCCTTAGCAGTCAACGCCCGAAGCATAAAATACAATATAAATACAACAGTTTTTCCATTATATAACAGGAATAATTGCAACCAGTTTGAAAGTGATGGTCATTTCTACGTTCCGGGCAACCTAGGCTTCTCTCTAGGGTGTTGCTCCACCAGATCGAATAGTTAGTGCCTTATAAGTCAACGCCAGAAGCATAAAATACAATATAAATATAACAGTTTTTCCATCGTATAAAACGAATAATTGCAACCAGTATGAAAGTTATGGTCATTTCTACGTTCCGGGCAACCTAGGCTTCACTCTACGGCGTTCTTCCACCACGTCGAATAGCTGCGGCCTCAGAAGTCAACGCCTGAAGCATAAAATACAATAGAAATACAACAGTATTTCCATCCTATAACAGGAATAATTGCAACCCTTGTGAAAGTGATGGTCATTTGTACGTTCCAGGCAACCTAGGCTTAACTCTAGGGCGTTGTTCCACCAGATCAAATTGTTAGGGCCTAAGAAGTCAACGCCACAAGCATAAGATACAATATAAATATAACAGTTTTTCCATCGTATGGACCGAATAATAGCAACCAGTGTGAACGTTATGGTCATTTCTACGTTCCGGGCAACCTAGGCTTCACTCTAGGGCGTTGCTCCACCAGTTCGAATAGTTAGTGCATTAAAAGTCAACCCCAGAAGCATGTAATACAATATAAATACAACAGTTTTTCCATCGTATAAGACGAATAATAGCAACCAGTGTGAAAGTTATGGTCATTTCTACGTTCCGGCAGCCTAGGCTTCACCCCAGGGCGTTGTTCCACCAGATCAAATTGTTAGGGCCTAAGAAGTGAACGCCAGCAGCATAAAATACAATATAAATAGAACAGTTTTTCCATCGTATAAAACGAATAATAGCAACCAGTGTGAAAGTTATGGTCATTTCTACGTTCCGGCAACTTAGGCTTCACCCCAGGGCGTTGTTCCACCAGATCGAATAGTTAGGGCCTAAGAAGTGAACGCCCGAAGCATAAAATACAATATAAATACAACAGTTCTTCCATCATATAAAACGAATAATTGCAACCAGTATGAATGTTATGGTCATTTCTACGTTCCGGCAACCTAGGCTTCACCCCAGGGCGTTGTTACACCAGATCGAATAGCTAGGGCCTAAGAAGTGAACGCCAGCAGCATAAAATACAATATAAATACAACAGTTTTTCCATCGTATAAAAGGATTAATTGCAACCAGTTTGAAAGTGATGGTCAGTTCTACGTTCCGGGCAACCTAGGCTTCACTCTAGGGCGTTGCTCCACCAGATCGAATAGTTAGGGCCTTAGAAGTCAACGCCAGAATCATAAAATACAATATAAATAACACAGTTTTTCCATCGTATAAAACGAATAATTGCAACCAGTAAGAAACTTATGGTCATTTCTACGTTCCGGGCAACCTAGGCTTCACTCTATTGCGTTGCTCCACCAGATCGAATAGTTAGTGCCTTAGATGTCGACGCCAGAAGCTTAAAATACAATATAAATACAACAGCTTTTCCATCGTATAAAACGAATAATTGCAACCAGTATGAAACTTATGGTCATTTCTACTTTCCGAGCAACTTAGGCTTCACCCTAGGGCGTTGCTCCAACAGATTGAATAGTTAGGGTCGTAGAAGTCAACGCTCGAACCATAAAATGCAAAAAAAATACAACAGTGTTACCATCATATAACAGGAATAATTGCAACCAGTTTGAAAGTGATGGCCAATTCTACGTTCGGGGCAACCTAGGCTTCACTCTATTGCGTTGCTCCACCAGATCGAATAGTTAGTGCCTTAGAAGTCAACGCCAGAAGCATAAAATACAATATAAATACAACAGTTTTTCCATCGTATAAAACGAATAATTGCAACCAGTATGAAACTTATGGTCATTCCTAATTTCCGAGCAACCTAGGCTTCACCCTAGGGCGTTCCTCCAACAGGTTGAATAGTTAGGGCCGTAGAAGTCAACGCCCGAAACATAAAATGCAAAAGAAATACAACAGTGTTACCATCATATGACAGGAATAATTCCAACCAGTTTGAAAGTGATGGCCAATTCTACGTTCCAGACAACCGAGGCTTCACTCTATTGCGTTGTTCCACTAGATCGAATAGTTAGGGGCTAAGAAGTCAACGCCAGAAGCATTAAATACAATATAAATATAACAGTTTTTCCATCGTATAAAACGAATAATAGCAGCCAGTGTGAAAGTTATGGTCATTTCTAAGTTCCGGGCAACCTAGGCTTCACTCTAGGGCGTTGCTCCACCAGATCAAACAGTTAGGGCCTTAGAAGCCAACGCCAGAAGCATTAAATACAAAATAAATAGAACTGTTTTTCCATTGTATAAAACGAATAATTGCTACCAGTGTGAAGTTATGGTCATTTCTGGGTTCCGGGCAACCTAGGCTTCACCCTAGGCCGTTGTTCCACCAGATCGAATAGTTAGGGCCTAAGAAGTCAACGCCCGAAGCATAAAATACAATATAAATACAACAGTTTTTCCATCGTATAACAGGATTAGTTGCAACCAGTTTGAAAGTGATGGTCATTTCTACTTTCCGGCAACCTAGGCTTCACCCTAGGGCGTTGCTCCAACAGATCGAATAGTTAGGGCCTTAGGAGTCAACGGCCGAAGCATAAAATACAATATAAATAGAACCGTTTTTCCATCGTATAAAACGAATAATTGCTACCGGTGTGAAAGTTATTGTCCTTCCTACTTTCCGCGAAACCTAGGCTTCACTCTAGGGCGTTGCTCCACCAGATCGAAAAGTTAGTGCCTTAGAAGTCAACGCCAGAAGCATAAAATACAATATAAATACAACAGTTTTTCCATCGTATAAAACGAATAAATGCTACCAGTGTAAAAGTTATGGTCAGTTCTACGTTCCGGGCAACCTAGGCCTCACTCTAGGTCGTTTTTCCACCAGATCGAATTGTTAGGGCCTAAGAAGTCAACATCAGAAGCATAAGATACAATATAAATATAACAGTTTTTCCATCGTATCGAACGAATAATTGCAACCAGTGTGAAAGTTAACGTCATTTCTACTTTCCGGGCAAGCTAGGCTTCACCGTCGGGCGTTGCTCCAACAGGTTGAGTAGTTAGGGCCGTAGAAGTCAACGCCCGAAACATAAAATGCAAAAAAAATACAACAGTGTTACCATCATATGACAGGAATAATTGCAACCAGTTTGAAAGTGATGGCCAATTCTACGTTCCGGGCAACCGAGGCTTCACTCTATTGCGTTGTTCCACAAGATCGAATAGTTAGGGGCTAAGAAGTCAACGCCAGAAGCATTAAATACAATATAAATATAACAGTTTTTCCATCGTATAAAACGAATAATAGCAGCCAGTGTGAAAGTTATGGTCATTTCTAAGTTCCGGGCAACCTAGGCTTCACTGTAGGGCGTTGCTCCACCAGATCAAACAGTTAGGGCCTTAGAAGCAAACGCCAGAAGCATTAAATACAAAATAAATAGAACAGTTTTCCCATTGTATAAAACGAATAATTGCTACCAGTGTGAAGTTATGGTCATTTCTGCGTTCCGGGCAACCTAGGCTTCACCCTAGGCCGTTGTTCCACCAGATCGAATAGTTAGGGCATAAGAAGTCAGCGCCAGAAGCATAAAATACGATATAAGTACTACAGTTTTTCCATCGTATAAAACGAATAATTGCAAACATTGCGAAAGTAATTGTCATTTCTACGTTCCGGGCAACCTAGGCGTCACTCTAGTGCCTTGCTCCACCACATCTAATAGCTACGGCCTTAGACGCCAACGACAGAAGCATAAAATACAATACAGATGCAACAGCTTTTCCATCGTATAGAACGAACAATTGCAACCAGTGTGAAAGTTATTGTCCTTTCTACTTTCCGCGAAACCTAGGCTTCACTCTAGGGCGTTGCTCCACCAGATCGAATGGTTAGTGCCTTAGAAGTCAACGCCAGAAGCATAAAATACAATAAAACTACAACAGATTTTCCATCATATAAAACGAATAATTGCAACCAGTATGAAAGCTATGGTCATTTCTACTTTACGGGCAACCTATGCTACACCCTAGGGCGTTGCTCCACCAGATCGAATAGTTAGTGCCTTAGAAGTCAACGCCAGGAGCATAAAATACAATAAAAATACAACAGTTTTTCCATCGTATAAAACGAATAATTGCAACCAGTATGAAACTTATGGTCATTTCTACGTTCCGGGCAACCTAGGCTTCACTCTATTGCGTTGCTCCACCAGATCGAATAGTTAGTGCCTTAGATGTCGACGCCAGAATCTTAAAATACAATATAAATACAACAGCTTTTCCATCGTATAAAACGAATAATTGCAACCAGTATGAAACTTATGGTCATTTCTACTTTCCGAGCAACTTAGGCTTCACTCTATTGCGTTGCTCCACCAGATCGAATAGTTAGTGCCTTAGAAGTCAACGCCAGAAGCATAAAATACAATATAAATACAACAGTTTTTTCATCGTATAAAACGAATAATTGCAACCAGTATGAAAGTTATGGTCATTTCTACTTTCCGCGTAACCTAGGTTTCACCCTAGGTCGTTGCTCTACCAGATTGAATAGCTAGCGACTTAGAATTCAACGCCAGAAGAATAAAATACAATATAAGTACAACAGTTTTTCCATTGTATAAAATGAATATTTGCAAAAATTGTGAAAGTAATGGTCATTTCTACGTTCCGGGCAACGTATGCGACACTCTAGGGCGAAGCTCCACCACATCTAATAGCTACGGCCTTAGAAGTCAACGCCAGAAGCATAAAACACAATATAAATACAACGGCTTTCCCATCGTATAAAATGAATATTTGCAAAAATTGTGAAAGTAATGGTCATTTCTACGTTCCGGGCAACGTATGCGACACTCTAGGGCGAAGCTCCACCACATCTAATAGCTACGGCCTTAGAAGTCAACGCCAGAAGCATAAAACACAATATAAATACAACGGCTTTCCCATCGTATAAAACGAATAATTGCAAACAGTGTGAAAGTAATGGTCATTTCTACGTTCCGGGGATCCTAGGCGTCACTCTAGGGCGTTGCTCCACCATATCTAATAGCTAAGGCCTTAGAAGTCAACGCCAGAAGCATAAAATACAATAAAAATGCCACAGTTTTTCCATCGTATAGCATGACTAATTGCAACCAGTGCGAAAGTAATGACCATTTCGGCTTTTCGGGCATCCTAGGCTTAACTCTGAGGCGTTGCTCCACCAGATCGAAGAGTTAGGGCCTTAGAAGTTAACGCCATAAGCATAAACTACAAAATAAATGCAACAGTCTTTCCATCGTATAAAACGTATAATTGCAACCTGTGTGAAGGTTATGGTCATATCTACGTTCCGGGCAACCTAGGCTTCACTGTAGGGTGTTGTTCCACCAGATCGAATAGGTAAGGCCATAGAAGTCAACGCCCGAAGCATAAAATAAAATATGAGTACAACAGCTTTTCCATCGTATATAATGTATATTGGCAAACAGTGTGAAAGTAATGATCATTTCTGCGTTCCGGGCAACCTAGGATTCACTCTAGGGCGTTCTTCCACCAGATCGAATAGTTAGGGCTTAAGAAGTCTACGCCCGAAGCTAAAAATACAATAAAGATGCAACAGTTTTTCCATCATATAACAGGAATAATTGCAACCAGTGTGAATGTAATGGTCATTTCTACGTTCCGGTCAACCTAGGCTTCACTCTAGGGCGTTGTTACACCAGATCGAATAGTTAGGGCCTGAGAAGTCAACGCGAGAAGAATAAAACACAATATATGTACATCAGTTTTTCCATCGTATAAAATGAATAATTGCTAACATTGTGAAGGTACTGGTCATTTCTACGTTCCGGCAACCTAGGCTTCACTCTAGGGCGTTGCTCCACCAGATCGACTAGTTGGGGCCTTAGAAGTCAACGCCAGAAGCATAAAATACAATAAAGATGCAACGGTTTTTCCATCGTATAACAGGAATAATTGCAACCAGGGTGAAGGTAATGGTATGTTCTACGTTCCGGGCAACCTAGGCTTCACTCTAGGGCGGAGCTCCTCCAGATCAAACAGTTAGGGCCTAAGAAGTCAACGCCAGAAGCATAAAATGAAATATGAATACAACAGCTTTTCCATCGTATATAATGTATATTGGCAAACAGTGTGAAAGTAATGATCATTTCTGAGTTCCGGGCAACCTAGGATTCACTCTAGGGCGTTCTTCCACCAGATCGAATAGTTAGGGCCTAAGAAGTCAACACCAGAAGAATAAAATACAATATAAGTACATCAGCTTTTCCATTCGATAAAATGGATAATTGCAAGCATTGTGAAAGTAATGGTCATTTCTACGTTCAGGGCAACCCAGGCGTCACTCTAGGGCGTTGCTCCACCACATCTAACAGCTACGGCCTTAGAAGTCAACGCCAGAGGCATAAAATACAATATAAATACAACAGCTTTACCATCGTACAAAATGAATAATTGCAAACACTGTGAAAGTAATGGTCATTTCTACGTTCCGGGCAACCTAGGCTTCACTCTACGGCGTTGTTCCACCAGATCGAATAGTTAGGGCCTAAGAAGTCAACGCCAGAAGCATAAAATACGATATAAATACAACAGCTTTTCCATCGTAAAGAAGGAATAATTGCAAACAGTGTGAAAGTAATGGTCATTTCTACGTTCCGGGCAACCTAGGCTTCACCCTACGGCGTTGTTCCTCCAGATCGAATAGTTAGGGCCTAAGAAGTCAACACCAGAAGAATAAAATACAAAATAAATACAACAGCCTTTACACCGTATAAAACGAATAATTGCAACCTGTGTGAAGGTTATGGTCATACCTACGTTCCGGGCAACCTAGGCTTCACTGTCAGGCGTTGCTACACCAGATCGAAATGTTAGGGCCTAAGAAGTCTACGCCCGAAGCATAAAATACGATATAAATACAACAGCATTTCCATCGCATTAAATGAATAATTACAAACAGTGTGAAAGTAGTGGTCATTTCTACGTTCCGGGCAACCTAGGCTTCACTGTATGGCGTTCTTGCACCACATCGAATAGCTACGGCCTCAGAAGTCCACACCTGAAGCATAAAATACAATAAAAATACAACAGTCTTTTCATCGCATAACAGGAATAATTGCAACAAGCGTGAAAGTAATGATCATTTCGGCGTTTCGGGCATCCTAGACTTAACTCTGAGGCATTGTTCCACCAGATCGAATAATTAGGGCCCGAGAAGTCAACGCCAGAATCATAAAATACATTATAAATACAACAGTTTTTCCATCGTATAAAACGAATAATTGCAACCAGTATGCAACTTATGGTCATTTCTACATTCCGAGCAACCTAGGCTTCACTCTAGGGCGTTGCTCCACCAGATCGAATAGTTAGGTCCTTAGAAGTCAACGCCAGAAGCATAAAATACAATATAAATACAACAGTTTTTTCATCGTATAAAACGAATAATTGCAACCAGTATGAAAGTTATGGTCATTTCTACTTTCCGCGTAACCTAGGTTTCACCCTAGGTCGTTGCTCTACCAGATTGAATAGCTAGCGACTTAGAATTCAACGCCAGAAGAATAAAATACAATATAAGTACAACAGTTTTTCCATTGTATAAAATGAATATTTGCAAAAATTGTGAAAGTAATGGTCATTTCTACGTTCCGGGCAACGTATGCGACACTCTAGGGCGAAGCTCCACCACATCTAATAGCTACGGCCTTAGAAGTCAACGCCAGAAGCATAAAACACAATATAAATACAACGGCTTTCCCATCGTATAAAATGAATATTTGCAAAAATTGTGAAAGTAATGGTCATTTCTACGTTCCGGGCAACGTATGCGACACTCTAGGGCGAAGCTCCACCACATCTAATAGCTACGGCCTTAGAAGTCAACGCCAGAAGCATAAAACACAATATAAATACAACGGCTTTCCCATCGTATAAAACGAATAATTGCAAACAGTGTGAAAGTAATGGTCATTTCTACGTTCCGGGGATCCTAGGCGTCACTCTAGTGCGTTGCTCCACCATATCTAATAGCTAAGGCCTTAGAAGTCAACGCCAGAAGCATAAAATACAATAAAAATGCCACAGTTTTTCCATCGTATAGCATGACTAATTGCAACCAGTGCGAAAGTAATGACCATTTCGGCTTTTCGGGCATCCTAGGCTTAACTCTGAGGCGTTGCTCCACCAGATCGAAGAGTTAGGGCCTTAGAAGTTAACGCCATAAGCATAAACTACAAAATAAATGCAACAGTCTTTCCATCGTATAAAACGTATAATTGCAACCTGTGTGAAGGTTATGGTCATATCTACGTTCCGGGCAACCTAGGCTTCACTGTAGGGTGTTGTTCCACCAGATCGAATAGGTAAGGCCATAGAAGTCAACGCCCGAAGCATAAAATAAAATATGAGTACAACAGCTTTTCCATCGTATATAATGTATATTGGCAAACAGTGTGAAAGTAATGATCATTTCTGCGTTCCGGGCAACCTAGGATTCACTCTAGGGCGTTCTTCCACCAGATCGAATAGTTAGGGCTTAAGAAGTCTACGCCCGAAGCTAAAAATACAATAAAGATGCAACAGTTTTTCCATCATATAACAGGAATAATTGCAACCAGTGTGAATGTAATGGTCATTTCTACGTTCCGGTCAACCTAGGCTTCACTCTAGGGCGTTGTTACACCAGATCGAATAGTTAGGGCCTGAGAAGTCAACGCGAGAAGAATAAAACACAATATATGTACATCAGTTTTTCCATCGTATAAAATGAATAATTGCTAACATTGTGAAGGTACTGGTCATTTCTACGTTCCGGCAACCTAGGCTTCACTCTAGGGCGTTGCTCCACCAGATCGACTAGTTGGGGCCTTAGAAGTCAACGCCAGAAGCATAAAATACAATAAAGATGCAACGGTTTTTCCATCGTATAACAGGAATAATTGCAACCAGGGTGAAGGTAATGGTATGTTCTACGTTCCGGGCAACCTAGGCTTCACTCTAGGGCGGAGCTCCTCCAGATCAAACAGTTAGGGCCTAAGAAGTCAACGCCAGAAGCATAAAATGAAATATGAATACAACAGCTTTTCCATCGTATATAATGTATATTGGCAAACAGTGTGAAAGTAATGATCATTTCTGAGTTCCGGGCAACCTAGGATTCACTCTAGGGCGTTCTTCCACCAGATCGAATAGTTAGGGCCTAAGAAGTCAACACCAGAAGAATAAAATACAATATAAGTACATCAGCTTTTCCATTCGATAAAATGGATAATTGCAAGCATTGTGAAAGTAATGGTCATTTCTACGTTCAGGGCAACCCAGGCGTCACTCTAGGGCGTTGCTCCACCACATCTAACAGCTACGGCCTTAGAAGTCAACGCCAGAGGCATAAAATACAATATAAATACAACAGCTTTACCATCGTACAAAATGAATAATTGCAAACACTGTGAAAGTAATGGTCATTTCTACGTTCCGGGCAACCTAGGCTTCACTCTACGGCGTTGTTCCACCAGATCGAATAGTTAGGGCCTAAGAAGTCAACGCCAGAAGCATAAAATACGATATAAATACAACAGCTTTTCCATCGTAAAGAAGGAATAATTGCAAACAGTGTGAAAGTAATGGTCATTTCTACGTTCCGGGCAACCTAGGCTTCACCCTACGGCGTTGTTCCTCCAGATCGAATAGTTAGGGCCTAAGAAGTCAACACCAGAAGAATAAAATACAAAATAAATACAACAGCCTTTACACCGTATAAAACGAATAATTGCAACCTGTGTGAAGGTTATGGTCATACCTACGTTCCGGGCAACCTAGGCTTCACTGTCAGGCGTTGCTACACCAGATCGAAATGTTAGGGCCTAAGAAGTCTACGCCCGAAGCATAAAATACGATATAAATACAACAGCATTTCCATCGCATTAAATGAATAATTACAAACAGTGTGAAAGTAGTGGTCATTTCTACGTTCCGGGCAACCTAGGCTTCACTGTATGGCGTTCTTGCACCACATCGAATAGCTACGGCCTCAGAAGTCCACACCTGAAGCATAAAATACAATAAAAATACAACAGTCTTTTCATCGCATAACAGGAATAATTGCAACAAGCGTGAAAGTAATGATCATTTCGGCGTTTCGGGCATCCTAGACTTAACTCTGAGGCATTGTTCCACCAGATCGAATAATTAGGGCCCGAGAAGTCAACGCCAGAATCATAAAATACATTATAAATACAACAGTTTTTCCATCGTATAAAACGAATAATTGCAACCAGTATGCAACTTATGGTCATTTCTACATTCCGAGCAACCTAGGCTTCACTCTAGGGCGTTGCTCCACCAGATCGAATAGTTAGGTCCTTAGAAGTCAACGCCAGAAGCATAAAATACGATATAAATACAACAGCTGTTCCAACGTATAAAAGGAATAATTGCAAACAGTGTGAATGTAATGGTCATTTCTACGTTCCGGGCAACCTAGGCTTCACTCTACGGCGTTGTTCCACCAGATCGAATAGTTAGTGTCTAAGAAGTCAACACCAGAAGAATAAAATACAATAAAAATACAACAGTCTTTCCATCCTATAACAGGAATAATTGCAACCCGTGTGAAAGTGATGGTCATTTCTACGTTCCAGACAACCTAGGCTTCACTCTAGGGTGTTGTTCCACAAGATCGAATAGTTAGGGCCTAAGAAGTCAACGCCAGAAGCATAAAATACAATATAAATGTAACAGTTTTTCCATCGTATAAAACGAATAATAGCAACCAGTGTGAAAGTTATGGTCTATTCTACGTTCCTGGCAACCTAGGCTTCACTGTATGGCGTTCTCCCACCACATCGAATAGCTACGGCCTCAGAAGTCCACGCCTGAAGCATAAAATACAATAAAAATACAACAATCTTTTCATCGTATGACTGGAATAATTGCAACCAGTGTGAAAGTTATGGTCATTTCTACGTTCCGGGCAACCTAGGCTTCACTGTATGGCGTTCTTCCACCACATCGAATAGCTACGGCCTCAGAAGTCAACGCCTGAAGTATAAAATACAATAAAAATACAACAGTCTTTCCATCCTATAACAGGAGTAATTGCAACCCGTGTGAAAGTGATGGTCATTTCTACGTTCCAGGCAACCTAGGCTTTGCTCCAGGGCGTTGCTCCACCAGATCAAACAGTTAGGGCCTTAGAAGTCAACGCCCGAAGCATTAAATACAAAATAAATAGAACAGTTTTTCCATGGTATAAAACAAATAATTGCTACCAGTGTGAAAGTTATGGTCATTTCTACATTACCGGGCAGCCTAGGCTTCACTCTCGGGCGTTGCTCCACCAGATCGAATAGTTAGTGCCTAAGAAGTCAACGCCCGAAGCGTAAAATACGATATAAATACAACAGCATTTCCATCGTATTAAATGAATAATTGCAACCAGTATGAAACTTATGGTCATTTCTACTTTCAGAGCAACCTAGGTTTCACCCTAGGGCGTTGCTCCAACAGATTCATTAGTTAGGGCCTTAGAAGTCAACGCCCGAAGCATAAAATACAAAATAAATAGAACGGTTTTTCCGTTGTATAAAACGAATAGTTGCTACCAGTGTAAAAGCTATGGTCATTTCTACGTTCCAGGCAACCTAGGCTTCACTCTACGGCGTTGTTCCACCAGATCGAATAGTTAGGGCCTAAGAAGTCTACGCCCGAAGCTAAAAATACAATAAAGATGCAACAGTTTTTCCATCATATAACAGGAATAATTGCAACCAGTTTGGAAGTGATGGTCATTTCTACGTTCCGGGCAACCTAGGTTTCACTCTAGGGCGTCGCTCCAATAGATCGAATAGCTAGGGACTTAGAATTCAACGCCAGAAGGATAAAATACAATATATGTACAACAGTTTATTCATCGTATAAAATGAATAATTGCAAACATTGTGAAAGTTATGGTCATTTCTACTTTCCGGGCAACCTCGACTTTACCCTAGGGCGTTGCACCACCACATTGAATAGTTAGGGCCTTAGAAGTCAACGCCCGAAGCATAGAATGCAATAAAAATACAACAGTTTTTCGATCGTATAACAGGAATAATTCCAAACAGTTTGAAAGTGATGGTCATTTCTACGTTCCGGTCAACCTAGGCTTCACTCTAGGGCGTTGTTACAGCAGATCGAATAGTTAGGGCCTGAGAAGTCAACGCGAGAAGAATAAAACACAATATATGTACAACAGTTTTTCCATCGTATAAAATGAATAATTGCCAACATTGTGAAGGTACTGGTCATTTCTACGTTCCGGCAACCTGGGCTTCACTCTAGGGCGTTGCTCCACCAGATCGACTAGTTGGGGCCTTAGAAGTCAACGCCAGAAGCATAAAATACAATAAAGATGCAACGGTTTTTCCATCGTATAACAGGAATAATTGCAACCAGGGTGAAGGTAATGGTATGTTCTACGTTCCGGGCAACCTAGGCTTCACTCTAGGGCGGAGCTCCACCAGATCAAACAGTTAGGGCCTAAGAAGTCAACGCCAGAAGCATAAAACGAAATATGAATACAACAGCTTTTCCATCGTATATAATGTATATTGGCAAACAGTGTGAAAGTAATGATCATTTCTGAGTTCCGGGCAACCTAGGATTCACTCTAGGGCGTTCTTCCACCAGATCGAATAGTTAGGGCCTAAGAAGTCAACACCAGAAGAATAAAATACAATATAAGTACATCAGCTTTTCCATTCGATAAAATGGATAATTGCAAGCATTGTGAAAGTAATGGTCATTTCTACGTTCAGGGCAACCCAGGCGTCACTCTAGGGCGTTGCTCCACCACATCTAACAGCTACGGCCTTAGAAGTCAACGCCAGAGGCATAAAATACAATATAAATACAACAGCTTTACCATCGTACAAAATGAATAATTGCAAACACTGTGAAAGTAATGGCCATTTCTACGTTCCGGGCAACCTAGGCTTCACTCCGGGTCGTTGCTCCACCAGATCGAATAGCTAGCGACTTAGAATTACACGCCAGAAGCATAAAATACAATAACGATGCAACAGTTTTTCCATCGTGTAACAGGAATAACTGCAACCAGTATGAATGTAATTGTCATTTCTACGTTCCGGGCAACCTAGATTTCACTCTAGGGCGTTGCTCCAACAGCTCGAATTGTTAGGGCCTAAGAAGTCAAAGCCAGAAGCATAAAATACGATATAAATACAACAGCTTTTCCATCGTATAAAACGAATAATTGCAACCAGTGTGAAAGTTATGGTCATTTCTACGTTCCGGGCTACCTAGGCTTCACTCTAGGGCGTCGCTCCATCAGATCGAATAGTTAGAGCCTTAGAAGTCGACGCCAGAAGCATAAAATACGATAAAGATGCAACAGTTTTTCCATCGTATAAAACGAATAATTGCAAACAGTGTGAAAGTAATGGTCATTTCTACGTTCCGGGCAACCTAGGCTTCACTCTACGCCGTTGTTCCACCAGATCGAATAGTTAGGGCCTAAGAAGTCAACGCCAGAAGCATAAAATACGATATAAATACAACAGCTTTTCCATCGTAAAGAAGGAATAATTGCAAACAGTGTGAAAGTAATGGTCATTTCTACGTTCCGGGCAACCTAGGCTTCACCCTACGGCGTTGTTCCACCAGATCGAATAGTTAGGGCCTAAGAAGTCAACACCAGAAGAATAAAATACAAAATAAATACAACAGCCTTTACACCGTATAAAACGAATAATTGCAACCTGTGTGAAGGTTATGGTCATACCTACGTTCCGGGCAACCTAGGCTTCACTGTCAGGCGTTGCTACACCAGATCGAAACGTTAGGGCCTAAGAAGTCAACGCCCGAAGCATAAAATACGATATAAATACAACAGCATTTCCATCGTATTAAATGAATAATTTCAAACAGTGTGAAAGTAGTGGTCGTTTCTACGTTCCGGGCAACCTAGGCTTCACTGTATGGCGTTCTTGCACCACATCGAATAGCTACGGCCTCAGAAGTCCACGCCTGAAGCATAAAATACAATAAAAATACAACAGTCTTTTCATCGCATAACAGGAATAATTGCAACAAGCGTGAAAGTAATGATCATTTCGGCGTTTCGGGCATCCTAGACTTAACTCTGAGGCATTGCTCCACCAGATCGAATAATTAGGGTCCGAGAAGTCAACGCCAGAATCATAAAATACATTATAAATACAACAGTTTTTTCATCGTATAAAACGAATAATTGCAACCAGTATGCAACTTATGGTCATTTCTACATTCCGAGCAACCTAGGCTTCACTCTAGGGCGTTGCTCCACCAGATCGAATAGTTAGGTCCTTAGAAGTCAACGCCAGAAGCATAAAATACGATATAAATACAACAGCTGTTCCAACGTATAAAAGGAATAATTGCAAACAGTGCGAATGTAATGGTCATTTCTACGTTCCGGGCAACCTAGGCTTCACTCTACGGCGTTGTTCCACCAGATCGAATAGTTAGTGCCTAAGAAGTCAACACCAGAAGAATAAAATACAATAAAAATACAACAGTCTTTCCATCCTATAACAGGAATAATTGCAACCCGTGTGAAAGTGATGGTCATTTCTACGTTCCAGACAACCTAGGCTTCACTCTAGGGCGTCGCTCCAATAGATCGAATAGCTAGGGACTTAGAATTCAACGCCAGAAGGATAAAATACAATATATGTACAACAGTTTATTCATCGTATAAAATGAATAATTGCAAACATTGTGAAAGTTATGGTCATTTCTACTTTCCGGGCAACCTCGACTTTACCCTAGGGCGTTGCACCACCACATTGAATAGTTAGGGCCTTAGAAGTCAACGCCCGAAGCATAGAATGCAATAAAAATACAACAGTTTTTCGATCGTATAACAGGAATAATTCCAAACAGTTTGAAAGTGATGGTCATTTCTACGTTCCGGTCAACCTAGGCTTCACTCTAGGGCGTTGTTACAGCAGATCGAATAGTTAGGGCCTGAGAAGTCAACGCGAGAAGAATAAAACACAATATATGTACAACAGTTTTTCCATCGTATAAAATGAATAATTGCCAACATTGTGAAGGTACTGGACATTTCTACGTTCCGGCAACCTAGGCTTCACTCTAGGGCGTTGCTCCACCAGATCGACTAGTTGGGGCCTTAGAAGTCAACGCCAGAAGCATAAAATACAATAAAGATGCAACGGTTTTTCCATCGTATAACAGGAATAATTGCAACCAGGGTGAAGGTAATGGTATGTTCTACGTTCCGGGCAACCTAGGCTTCACTCTAGGGCGGAGCTCCACCAGATCAAACAGTTAGGGCCTAAGAAGTCAACGCCAGAAGCATAAAACGAAATATGAATACAACAGCTTTTCCATCGTATATAATGTATATTGGCAAACAGTGTGAAAGTAATGATCATTTCTGAGTTCCGGGCAACCTAGGATTCACTCTAGGGCGTTCTTCCACCAGATCGAATAGTTAGGGCCTAAGAAGTCAACACCAGAAGAATAAAATACAATATAAGTACATCAGCTTTTCCATTCGATAAAATGGATAATTGCAAGCATTGTGAAAGTAATGGTCATTTCTACGTTCAGGGCAACCCAGGCGTCACTCTAGGGCGTTGCTCCACCACATCTAACAGCTACGGCCTTAGAAGTCAACGCCAGAGGCATAAAATACAATATAAATACAACAGCTTTACCATCGTACAAAATGAATAATTGCAAACACTGTGAAAGTAATGGCCATTTCTACGTTCCGGGCAACCTAGGCTTCACTCCGGGTCGTTGCTCCACCAGATCGAATAGCTAGCGACTTAGAATTACACGCCAGAAGCATAAAATACAATAACGATGCAACAGTTTTTCCATCGTGTAACAGGAATAACTGCAACCAGTATGAATGTAATTGTCATTTCTACGTTCCGGGAAACCTAGATTTCACTCTAGGGCGTTGCTCCAACAGCTCGAATTGTTAGGGCCTAAGAAGTCAAAGCCAGAAGCATAAAATACGATATAAATACAACAGCTTTTCCATCGTATAAAACGAATAATTGCAACCAGTGTGAAAGTTATGGTCATTTCTACGTTCCGGGCTACCTAGGCTTCACTCTAGGGCGTCGCTCCATCAGATCGAATAGTTAGAGCCTTAGAAGTCAACGCCAGAAGCATAAAATACGATATAAATACAACAGCTGTTCCAACGTATAAAAGGAATAATTGCAAACAGTGTGAATGTAATGGTCATTTCTACGTTCCGGGCAACCTAGGCTTCACTCTACGGCGTTGTTCCACCAGATCGAATAGTTAGTGCCTAAGAAGTCAACACCAGAAGAATAAAATACAATAAAAATACAACAGTCTTTCCATCCTATAACAGGAATAATTGCAACCCGTGTGAAAGTGATGGTCATTTCTACGTTCCAGACAACCTAGGCTTCACTCTAGGGTGTTGTTCCACAAGATCGAATAGTTAGGTCCTAAGAAGTCAACGCCAGAAGCATAAAATACAATATAAATGTAACAGTTTTTCCATCGTATAAAACGAATAATAGCAACCAGTGTGAAAGTTATGGTCTATTCTACGTTCCTGGCAACCTAGGCTTCACTGTATGGCGTTCTCCCACCACATCGAATAGCTACGGCCTCAGAAGTCCACGCCTGCAGCATAAAATACAATAAAAATACAACAATCTTTTCATCGTATAACTGGAATAATTGCAACCAGTGTGAAAGTTATGGTCATTTCTACGTTCCGGTCAACCTAGGCTTCACTCTAGGGCGTTGTTACACCAGATCGAATAGTTAGGGCCTGAGAAGTCAACGCGAGAAGAATAAAACACAATATATGTACAACAGTTTTTCCATCGTATAAAATGAATAATTGCCAACATTGTGAAGGTACTGGACATTTCTACGTTCCGGCAACCTAGGCTTCACTCTAGGGCGTTGCTCCACCAGATCGACTAGTTGGGGCCTTAGAAGTCAACGCTAGAAGCATAAAATACAATAAAGATGCAACGGTTTTTCCATCGTATAACAGGAATAATTGCAACCAGGGTGAAGGTAATGGTATGTTCTACGTTCCGGGCAACCTAGGCTTCACTCTAGGGCGGAGCTCCACCAGATCAAACAGTTAGGGCCTAAGAAGTCAACGCCAGAAGCATAAAACGAAATATGAATACAACAGCTTTTCCATCGTATATAATGTATATTGGCAAACAGTGTGAAAGTAATGATCATTTCTGAGTTCCGGGCAACCTAGGATTCACTCTAGGGCGTTCTTCCACCAGATCGAATAGTTAGGGCCTAAGAAGTCAACACCAGAAGAATAAAATACAATATAAGTACATCAGCTTTTCCATTCGATAAAATGGATAATTGCAAGCATTGTGAAAGTAATGGTCATTTCTACGTTCAGGGCAACCCAGGCGTCACTCTAGGGCGTTGCTCCACCACATCTAACAGCTACGGCCTTAGAAGTCAACGCCAGAGGCATAAAATACAATATAAATACAACAGCTTTACCATCGTACAAAATGAATAATTGCAAACACTGTGAAAGTAATGGCCATTTCTACGTTCCGGGCAACCTAGGCTTCACTCCGGGTCGTTGCTCCACCAGATCGAATAGCTAGCGACTTAGAATTACACGCCAGAAGCATAAAATACAATAACGATGCAACAGTTTTTCCATCGTGTAACAGGAATAACTGCAACCAGTATGAATGTAATTGTCATTTCTACGTTCCGGGCAACCTAGATTTCACTCTAGGGCGTTGCTCCAACAGCTCGAATTGTTAGGGCCTAAGAAGTCAAAGCCAGAAGCATAAAATACGATATAAATACAACAGCTTTTCCATCGTATAAAACGAATAATTGCAACCAGTGTGAAAGTTATGGTCATTTCTACGTTCCGGGCTACCTAGGCTTCACTCTAGGGCGTCGCTCCATCAGATCGAATAGTTAGAGCCTTAGAAGTCGACGCCAGAAGCATAAAATACGATAAAGATGCAACAGTTTTTCCATCGTATAAAACGAATAATTGCAAACAGTGTGAAAGTAATGGTCATTTCTACGTTCCGGGCAACCTAGGCTTCACTCTACGCCGTTGTTCCACCAGATCGAATAGTTAGGGCCTAAGAAGTCAACGCCAGAAGCATAAAATACGATATAAATACAACAGCTTTTCCATCGTAAAGAAGGAATAATTGCAAACAGTGTGAAAGTAATGGTCATTTCTACGTTCCGGGCAACCTAGGCTTCACCCTACGGCGTTGTTCCACCAGATCGAATAGTTAGGGCCTAAGAAGTCAACAACAGAAGAATAAAATACAAAATAAATACAACAGCCTTCACACCGTATAAAACGAATAATTGCAACCTGTGTGAAGGTTATGGTCATACCTACGTTCCGGGCAACCTAGGCTTCACTGTCAGGCGTTGCTACACCAGATCGAAACGTTAGGGCCTAAGAAGTCAACGCCCGAAGCATAAAATACGATATAAATACAACAGCATTTCCATCGTATTAAATGAATAATTTCAAACAGTGTGAAAGTAGTGGTCGTTTCTACGTTCCGGGCAACCTAGGCTTCACTGTATGGCGTTCTTGCACCACATCGAATAGCTACGGCCTCAGAAGTCCACGCCTGAAGCATAAAATACAATAAAAATACAACAGTCTTTTCATCGCATAACAGGAATAATTGCAACAAGCGTGAAAGTAATGATCATTTCGGCGTTTCGGGCATCCTAGACTTAACTCTGAGGCATTGCTCCACCAGATCGAATAATTAGGGTCCGAGAAGTCAACGCCAGAATCATAAAATACATTATAAATACAACAGTTTTTTCATCGTATAAAACGAATAATTGCAACCAGTATGCAACTTATGGTCATTTCTACATTCCGAGCAACCTAGGCTTCACTCTAGGGCGTTGCTCCACCAGATCGAATAGTTAGGTCCTTAGAAGTCAACGCCAGAAGCATAAAATACGATATAAATACAACAGCTGTTCCAACGTATAAAAGGAATAATTGCAAACAGTGTGAATGTAATGGTCATTTCTACGTTCCGGGCAACCTAGGCTTCACTCTACGGCGTTGTTCCACCAGATCGAATAGTTAGTGCCTAAGAAGTCAACACCAGAAGAATAAAATACAATAAAAATACAACAGTCTTTCCATCCTATAACAGGAATAATTGCAACCCGTGTGAAAGTGATGGTCATTTCTACGTTCCAGACAACCTAGGCTTCACTCTAGGGTGTTGTTCCACAAGATCGAATAGTTAGGTCCTAAGAAGTCAACGCCAGAAGCATAAAATACAATATAAATGTAACAGTTTTTCCATCGTATAAAACGAATAATAGCAACCAATGTGAAAGTTATGGTCTATTCTACGTTCCTGGCAACCTAGGCTTCACTGTATGGCGTTCTCCCACCACATCGAATAGCTACGGCCTCAGAAGTCCACGCCTGCAGCATAAAATACAATAAAAATACAACAATCTTTTCATCGTATAACTGGAATAATTGCAACCAGTGTGAAAGTTATGGTCATTTCTACGTTCCGGTCAACCTAGGCTTCACTCTAGGGCGTTGTTACACCAGATCGAATAGTTAGGGCCTGAGAAGTCAACGCGAGAAGAATAAAACACAATATATGTACAACAGTTTTTCCATCGTATAAAATGAATAATTGCCAACATTGTGAAGGTACTGGACATTTCTACGTTCCGGCAACCTAGGCTTCACTCTAGGGCGTTGCTCCACCAGATCGACTAGTTGGGGCCTTAGAAGTCAACGCCAGAAGCATAAAATACAATAAAGATGCAACGGTTTTTCCATCGTATAACAGGAATAATTGCAACCAGGGTGAAGGTAATGGTATGTTCTACGTTCCGGGCAACCTAGGCTTCACTCTAGGGCGGAGCTCCACCAGATCAAACAGTTAGGGCCTAAGAAGTCAACGCCAGAAGCATAAAACGAAATATGAATACAACAGCTTTTCCATCGTATATAATGTATATTGGCAAACAGTGTGAAAGTAATGATCATTTCTGAGTTCCGGGCAACCTAGGATTCACTCTAGGGCGTTCTTCCACCTGATCGAATAGTTAGGGCCTAAGAAGTCAACACCAGAAGAATAAAATACAATATAAGTACATCAGCTTTTCCATTCGATAAAATGGATAATTGCAAGCATTGTGAAAGTAATGGTCATTTCTACGTTCAGGGCAACCCAGGCGTCACTCTAGGGCGTTGCTCCACCACATCTAACAGCTACGGCCTTAGAAGTCAACGCCAGAGGCATAAAATACAATATAAATACAACAGCTTTACCATCGTACAAAATGAATAATTGCAAACACTGTGAAAGTAATGGCCATTTCTACGTTCCGGGCAACCTAGGCTTCACTCCGGGTCGTTGCTCAACCAGATCGAAAAGCTAGCGACTTAGAATTACACGCCAGAAGCATAAAATACAATAACGATGCAACAGTTTTTCCATCGTGTAACAGGAATAACTGCAACCAGTATGAATGTAATGGTCATTTCTACGTTCCGGGCAACCTAGATTTCACTCTAGGGCGTTGCTCCAACAGCTCGAATTGTTAGGGCCTAAGAAGTCAAAGCCAGAAGCATAAAATACGATATAAATACAACAGCTTTTCCATCGTATAAAACGAATAATTGCAACCAGTGAGAAAGTTATGGTCATTTCTACGTTCTGGGCTACCTAGGCTTCACTCTAGGGCGTCGCTCCATCAGATCGAATAGTTAGAGCCTTAGAAGTCGACGCCAGAAGCATAAAATACAATAAAAATACAACAGTCTTTCCATCCTATAACAGGAATAATTGCAACCCGTGTGAAAGTGATGGTCATTTCTACGTTCCAGACAACCTAGGCTTCACTCTAGGGTGTTGTTCCACAAGATCGAATAGTTAGGGCCTAAGAAGTCAACGCCAGAAGCATAAAATACAATATAAATGTAACAGTTTTTCCATCGTATAAAACGAATAATAGCAACCAGTGTGAAAGTTATGGTCTATTCTACGTTCCTGGCAACCTAGGCTTCACTGTATGGCGTTCTCCCACCACATAGAATAGCTACGGCCTCAGAAGTCCACGCCTGCAGCATAAAATACAATAAAAATACAACAATCTTTTCATCGTATAACTGGAATAATTGCAACCAGTGTGAAAGTTATGGTCATTTCTACGTTCCGGGCAACCTAGGCTTCACTGTATGGCGTTCTTCCACCACATCGAATAGCTACGGCCTCAGAAGTCAACGCCTGAAGTATAAAATACAATAAAAATACAACAGTCTTTCCATCCTATAACAGGAGTAATTGCAACCCGTGTGAAAGTGATGGTCATTTCTACGTTCCAGGCAACCTAGGCTTCGCTCCAGGGCGTTGCTCCACCAGATCAAACAGTTAGGGCCTTAGAAGTCAACGCCCGAAGCATTAAATACAAAATAAATAGAACAGTTTTTCCATGGTATAAAACAAATAATTGCTACCAGTGTGAAAGTTATGGTCATTTCTACGTACCGGGCAGCCTAGGCTTCACTCTAGGGCGTTGCTCCACCAGATCGAATAGTTAGTGCCTAAGAAGTCAACACCAGAAGAATAAAATGCAATAAAAATACAACAGTCTTTCCATCCTATAACAGGAATAATTGCAACCCGTGTGAAAGTGATGGTCATTTCTACGTTCCAGGCAACCTAGGCTTCACTCCAGGGTGTTGTTCCACAAGATCGAATAGTTAGGGTCTAAGAAGTCAGCACCAGAAGCATAAAATATAAAATAAATAGAACAGCCTTTACACCGTGTAAAACGAATAATTGCAATCTGTGTGAAGGTTATGGTCATATCTACGTTCCGGGCAACCTAGGCTTCACTGTCGGGCTTTGCTCCACCAGATCGAAATGTTAGGGCCTAAGAAGTCAACGCCCGAAGCGTAAAATACGATATAAATACAACAGCATTTCCATCGTATTAAATGAATAATTGCAACCAGTATGAAACTTATGGTCATTTCTACTTTCACAGCAACCTAGGCTTCACCCTAGGGCGTTGCTCCAACAGATTCATTAGTTAGGGCCTTAGAAGTCAACGCCCGAAGCATAAAATACAAAATAAATAGAACGGTTTTTCCATTGTATAAAACGAATAGTTGCTACCAGTGTAAAAGCTATGGTCATTTCTACGTTCCGGGCAACCTAGGCTTCACCCTAGGGCGTTGTTCCACCAGATCGAATAGCTAGGGCCTAAGAAGTGAACGCCAGAAGCATAAAACACGATAAAGATGCAACAGTTTTTCCATCGTATAAAACGAATAATTGCAAACAGTGTGAAAGTAATGGTCATTTCTACGTTCCGGGCAACCTAGGCTTCACTCTACGGCGTTGTTCCACCAGATCGAATAGTTAGGGCCTAAGAAGTCAACGCCAGAAGCATAAAATACGATATAAATACAACAGCATTTCCATCGTATTAAATGAATAATTGCAAACAGTGTAAAGGTAGTGGTCATTTCTACGTTCCGGGCAACCTAGGCTTCACTGTACGGCGTTCTTGCACCACGTCGAATAGCTACGGCCTCAGAAGTCCACGCCTGAAGCATAAAATACAATAAAAATTCAACAGTCTTTTCATCGCATAACAGGAATAATTGCAACAAGCGTGAAAGTAATGATCATTTCGGCGTTTCGGGCATCCTAGACTTAACTCTGAGGCATTGCTCCACCAGATCGAATAATTAGGGCCCGAGAAGTCAACACCAGAAGCATAAAATACAATATAAATACAACAGTTTTTCCATCGTATAAAACGAATAATTGCAACCAGTATGCAACTTATGGTCATTTCTACATTCCGAGCAACCTAGGCTTCGCTCCAGGGCGTTGCTCCACCAGATCAAACAGTTAGGGCCTTAGAAGTCAACGCCCGAAGCATTAAATACAATATAAATACAACAGCTTTGCCATCGTATAAAATGAATAATTGCAAACAGTGTGAAAGATATGGACATTTCTACGTTCCGGGCTACCTAGGCTTCACTCTATGGCGTTCTTCCACCACTTCGAATAGCAACGGCCTCAGAAGTCAACGCCAGAAGCATAAAATACAATATAAATATAACGGCTTTTCCATCGTATAAAACGAATAATAGCAACCAGTGTGAAAGTTATGGTCATTTCTACGTTCTGGGCAACCTAGGCTTCACCCTAGGGCGCTGTCCCACCAGATCGAATAGTTAGGGCCTAAGAAGTGAACGCCAGAAGCATAAAATACGATAAAGATGCAACAGTTCTTCTATCGTATAAAACGAATAATTGCAACCAGTATGAAACTTATGGTCATTTCTACGTTCCGGGCAACCTAGGCTTCACTGTATGGCGTTCTTCCACCGCATCGAATAGCTACGGCCTCAGAAGTCAACGCCTGAAGTTTAAAATACAATAAAAATAAAACAGTGTTTTCATCCTATAACAGGAATGATTGCAACCCGTGTGAAAGTGATGGTCATTTCTACGTTCCGGGCAACCTAGGCTTCACACCAGGGCGTTGCTCCACCAGACCGAATAGTTAGGTCGTTAGAAGTCAACGACAGAAGCATAAAATACGATTTAAATACAACAGCTTTTCCATCGTATAAAAGGAATAATTGCAAACAGTGTGAAAGATATGGACATTTCTACGTTCCGGGCTACCTAGGCTTCACTCTATGGCGTTCTTCCACCACATCGAATAGCTACGGCCTCAGAAGTCAACGCCAGAAGCATAAAATACAATATAAATATAACTGCTTTTCCATCGTATAAAGCGAATAATAGCAACCAGTGTGAAAGTTATGGTCATTTCTACGTTCCGGGCAACCTAGGCTTCACTGCATGGCGTTCTTCCACCACATCGAATAGCTACGGCCTCAGAAGTCAACGCCTGAAGTATAAAATACAATAAAAATACAACAGTCTTTCGATCCTATAACAGGAATGATTGCAACAAGCGTGAAAGTAATGATCATTTCGGCGTTTCGGGCATCCTAGACTTAACTCTGAGGCATCGCTCCACCTGATCGAATAGTTAGGACCTAAGAAGTCAACGCCCGAAGCATAAAATACAATATAAATACAACAGCTTTGCCATCGTATAAAATGAATTATTGCAAACAGTGTGAAAGATATGGACATTTCTACGTTCCGGGCTACCTAGGCTTCACTCTATGGCGTTCTTCCACCACATCGAATAGCAACGGCCTCAGAAGTCAACGCCAGAAGCATAAAATACAATATAAATATAACGGCTTTTCCATCGTATAAAACGAATAATAGCAACCAGTGTGAAAGTTATGGTCATTTCTACGTTCTGGGCAACCTAGGCTTCACCCTAGGGCGCTGTCCCACCAGATCGAATAGTTAGGGCCTAAGAAGTGAACGCCAGAAGCATAAAATACGATAAAGATGCAACAGTTCTTCTATCGTATAAAACGAATAATTGCAACCAGTATGAAACTTATGGTCATTTCTACGTTCCGGGCAACCTAGGCTTCACTGTATGGCGTTCTTCCACCACATCGGATACCTACGGCCTCAGAAGTCAACGCCTGAAGTATAAAATACATTAAAAATACAAGAGTCTTTCCATCCTATAACAGGAATAATTGCAACCCGTGTGAAAGGGATGGTCATTTCTACGTTCCAGGTAACCTAGGCTTCACTCTAGGGCGTTGCTCCACCAGATCAAACAGTTAGGGCCTTAGAAGTCAACGCCCGAAGCATTAAATACAAAATAAATAGAACAGTTTTTCCATTGTATAAAACGAATAATTGCTACCAGTGTAAAAGTTATGGTCATTTCTACGTTCCGGGCAACCTAGGCTTCACCCTAGGCCGTTGTTCCACCAGATCGAATAGTTAGGGCCTAAGAAGTGAACGCCAGAAGCATAAAACACAATATAAATATAACAGTCTTTCCATCGTATAAAACGAAAGATAGCAACCAGTGTGAAAGTTATGGTCATTTCTGCGTTCCGGGCAACATCAGCTTCACTATAGGGCGTTGCTCCACTAGATCGAACAGCTAGCGCCTTAGAAGTCAACGCCAGAAGAATAAAATACAATATAAACACAACAGTTTTTCCATCGTATAAAACGAATGATTGCAACCAGTATGAAACTTATGCTCATTTCTACTTTCCGAGCAACCTAGGCTTCACCCTAGGCCGTTGCTCCAACAGATTCAATAGTTAGGGCCTTAGAAGTCAACGCCCAAAGCAGAACATGCAATAAAAATACAACAGGGTTTCCATCATATAACAGGAATAATTGCAACTAGTTTGAAAGTGATGGCCAATTCTACGTTCCGGGCAACCTAGGCTTCACTCTAGGGCGTTGCTCCACCAGATCGAATAGTTAGTGCCTTAAAAGTCAACGCCAGAAGCATAAAGTACAATATAAATAGAACAGCTTTTCCATCGTATAAAACGAATAATTGCAACCAGTATGAAACTTATTGTCATTTCTCCTTTCCGAGCAACCTAGGCTTCACTCTAGGGCGTTGCTCCACCAGACCGAATAGTTACGTCGTTAGAAGTCAACGCCAGAAGCATAAAATACGATTTAAATACAACAGCTTTTCCATCGTATAAAAGGAATAATTGCAAACAGTGTGAAAGTAATGGTCATTTCTACGTTCCGGGCAACCTAGGCTTCACTGTATGGCGTTCTTCCACCACATCGAATAGCTACTGCCTCAGAAGTCAACGCCTGAAGTATAAAATACAATAAAAATACAACAGTCTTTCGATCCTATAACAGGAATGATTGCAACAAGCGTGAAAGTAATGATCATTTCGGCGTTTCGGGCATCCTAGACTTAACTCTGAGGCATCGCTCCACCTGATCGAATAGTTAGGGCCTAAGAAGTCAACGCCAGAAGCATAAAATACAATATAAATACAACAGCTTTGCCATCGTATAAAATGAATAATTGCAAACAGTGTGAAAGATATGGACATTTCTACGTTCCGGGCTACCTAGGCTTCACTCTATGGCGTTCTTCCACCACATCGAATAGCAACGGCCTCAGAAGTCAACGCCAGAAGCATAAAATACAATATAAATATAACGGCTTTTCCATCGTATAAAACGAATAATAGCAACCAGTGTGAAAGTTATGGTCATTTCTACGTTCTGGGCAACCTAGGCTTCACCCTAGGGCGCTGTCCCACCAGATCGAATAGTTAGGGCCTAAGAAGTGAACGCCAGAAGCATAAAATACGATAAAGATGCAACAGTTCTTCTATCGTATAAAACGAATAATTGCAACCAGTATGAAACTTATGGTCATTTCTACGTTCCGGGCAACCTAGGCTTCACTGTATGGCGTTCTTCCACCGCATCGAATAGCTACGGCCTCAGAAGTCAACGCCTGAAGTTTAAAATACAATAAAAATAAAACAGTGTTTTCATCCTATAACAGGAATGATTGCAACCCGTGTGAAAGTGATGGTCATTTCTACGTTCCGGGCAACCTAGGCTTCACACCAGGGCGTTGCTCCACCAGACCGAATAGTTAGGTCGTTAGAAGTCAACTACAGAAGCATAAAATACGATTTAAATACAACAGCTTTTCCATCGTATAAAAGGAATAATTGCAAACAGTGTGAAAGATATGGACATTTCTACGTTCCGGGCTACAAAGGCTTCACTCTATGGCGTTCTTTCACCACATCGAATAGCTACGGCCTCAGAAGTCAACGCCAGAAGCATAAAATACAATATAAATATAACTGCTTTTCCATCGTATAAAGCGAATAATAGCAACCAGTGTGAAAGTTATGGTCATTTCTACGTTCCGGGCAACCTAGGCTTCACTGCATGGCGTTCTTCCACCACATCGAATAGCTACGGCCTCAGAAGTCAACGCCTGAAGTATAAAATACAATAAAAATACAACAGTCTTTCGATCCTATAACAGGAATGATTGCAACAAGCGTGAAAGTAATGATCATTACGGCGTTTCGGGCATCCTAGACTTAACTCTGAGGCATCGCTCCACCTGATCGAATAGTTAGGGCCTAAGAAGTCAACGCCAGAAGCATAAAATACAATATAAATACAACAGCTTTGCCATCGTATAAAATGAATAATTGCAAACAGTGTGAAAGATATGGACATTTCTACGTTCCGGGCTAACTAGGCTTCACTCTATGGCGTTCTTCCACCACATCGAATAGCAACGGCCTCAGAAGTCAACGCCAGAAGCATAAAATACAATATAAATATAACGGCTTTTCCATCGTATAAAACGAATAATAGCAACCAGTGTGAAAGTTATGGTCATTTCTACGTTCTGGGCAACCTAGGCTTCACCCTAGGGCGCTGTCCCACCAGATCGAATAGTTAGGGCCTAAGAAGTGAACGCCAGAAGCATAAAATACGATAAAGATGCAACAGTTCTTCTATCGTATAAAACGAATAATTGCAACCAGTATGAAACTTATGGTCATTTCTACGTTCCGGGCAACCTAGGCTTCACTGTATGGCGTTCTTCCACCGCATCGAATAGCTACGGCCTCAGAAGTCAACGCCTGAAGTTTAAAATACAATAAAAATAAAACAGTGTTTTCATCCTATAACAGGAATGATTGCAACCCGTGTGAAAGTGATGGTCATTTCTACGTTCCGGGCAACCTAGGCTTCACACCAGGGCGTTGTTCCACAAGATCGAATAGTTAGGACCTAAGAAGTCAACGCCAGAAGCATAAAATACAATATAAATATAACAGTTTCTTCATCGTATGAAACGAATAATAGCAACCAGTGTGAAAGTTATGATCATTTCTACGTTCCGGGCAACCTCAGCTTCACTATACGGCGTTGCTCCACTAGATCGAACAGCTAGGGCCTTAGAAGTCAACGCCAGAAGAATAAAATACAATATAAACACAACAGTTTTTCCATCGTATAAAACGGATGATTGCAACCAGTATGAAACTTATGCTGATTTCTACTTTCCGAGCAACCTAGGCTTCACCCTAGGGCGTTGCTCCAACAGATTGAATAGTTAGGGCCTTAGAAGTCAACGCCCGAAGCAGAACATGCAATAAAAATACAACAGTGTTTCCATCATATAACAGGAATAATTGCAACTAGTTTGAAAGTGATAGCCAATTCTACGTTCCGGGCAACCTAGGCTTCACTCTAGGGCGTTGCTCCACCAGATCGAATAGTTAGTGCCTTAAAAGTCAATGCTAGAAGCATAAAATACAATATAAATACAACAGCTCTTCCATCGTATAAAACGAATAATTGCAACCAGTATGAAACTTATTGTCATTTCTCCTTTCCGAGCAACCTAGGCTTCACTCTAGGGCGTTGCTCCACCATACCGAATAGTTAGGTCGTTAGAAGTCAACGCCAGAAGCATAAAATACGATTTAAATACAACAGCTTTTCCATCGTATAAAGCGAATAATAGCAACCAGTGTGAAAGTTATGGTCATTTCTACGTTCTGGGCATCCTAGGCTTCACTGTATGGCGTTCTTCCACCACATCGGATACCTACGGCCTCAGAAGTCAACGCCTGAAGTATAAAATACATTAAAAATACAAGAGTCTTTCCATCCTATAACAGGAATAATTGCAACCCGTGTGAAAGGGATGGTCATTTCTACGTTGCAGGCAACCTAGGCTTCACTCTAGGGCGTTGCTGCACCAGATCAAACAGTTAGGGCCTTAGAAGTCAACGCCCGAAGCATTAAATGCAAAATAAATAGAACAGATTTTCCATTGTATAAAACGAATAATTGCTACCAGTATGAAAGTTATGGTCATTTCTACGTTCGGGGCAACCTAGGCTTCACCCTGGGCCGTTGCTCCACCAGATCGAATAGTTAGGGCCTAAGAAGTGAACGACAGAAGCATAAAATACAATATAAATACATCAGTTTTTCCATCATATAAAACGAATGATAGCAACCAGTGTGAAAGTTATGGTCATTTCTACGTTCCGCGCAATCTTGGCTTTACCATAGGGCGTTGTTCCACCAGACAGAATAGTTAGGGCCTAAGAAGTCAACGCCAGAAGCATAAAATACGATATAAATACAACAGCTCTTCCATTGTATAAAACGAATAATTGCAACCAGTGTGAAAGTTATGGTCATTTCTCCGTTCCGGGCAACCTAGGCTTCCCCCTAAGGCGTTGCTCCAACAGATTGCATAGTTAGGGCCATAGAAGTCAATGCCCGAAGCATAAAATGCAATAAAAATACAACAGTCTTTCCATCCTATAACAGGAATAATTGCAACCCGTGTGAAAGTGATGGTCATTTCTACGTTCCAGGCAATCTGGGCTTCACTCTAGTGCGTTGCTCCACCAGATCAAACAGTTAGGGTTTTAGAAGTCAACGCCCGTAGCCTTAAGTACGAAATAAATAGAACAGTTTTTCCATTGTATAAAATGAATAATTGCTACCAATGTAAAAGTTATGGTCATTTCTACGTTCCGGGCAACCTAGGCTTCACCCTAGGCCGCTGTTCCACCAGATCGAATAGTTAGGGCCTAAGAAGTGAACGCCAGAAGCATAAAATGCAATAAAAACACAACAGTTTTTCCATCGTGTAGCAGGAATAATATGTAACCAGTGTGATAGTAGTGGTCATTTCTACGTTCCGGGCAACCTAGGTTTCACTCCAGGGCGTTGCTCCACCAGATCGACTAGTTACGGCCTTAGAAGTCAATGCCCGAAGCGTAAAATGCAATATAAATATAACAGTTCTTCCATCGTATAAAACGAATAATTGCTACCAGTGTGAAGGTTATGGTCATTTCTACGTTCCGGGCAACCTAGGCTTCACTCTAGGGCGTTGTTCCACCAGATGGAATAGTTAGGGCCTAAGAAGTCAACGCCAGAAGCATAAAATACGATATAAATCCAACAGCTTTTCCATCGTATAAAACAAATAATTGCAACCAGTTTGATAGTGATGGTCATTTCTGCGTACCGGGCAACCTAGGCTTCACTCTAGGGCGTTGCTCCACCAGATCAAACAGTTAGGGCCTTAGAAGTCAACGCCCGAAGCATTAAATACAAAATAAATAGAACAGTTTTTCCATTGTATAAAACGAATAATTGCTACCAGTGTAAAAGTTATGGTCATTTCTACGTTCCGGGCAACCTAGGCTTCACCCTTGGCCGTTGTTCCACCAGATCGAATAGTTAGGGCCTAAGAAGTAAACGCCAGAAGCATAAAATACAATATAAATACAACAGTTTTTCCATCGTATAAAACGAATAATTGCTACCAGTGTGGAAGTTATGGTCATTTCTACTTTCCGGGCAACCTAGACTTCAACCTAGGGCGTTGTTCCACCAGATGGAATAGTTAGGGCCTAAGAAGTCAACGCCAGAAGCATAAAATACGATATAAATACAACAGCTTTTCCATCGTATAAAACAAATAATTGCAACCAGTTTGATAGTGATGGTCATTTCTGCGTACCGGTCAACCTAGGCTTCACTCTAGGGCGTTGCTCCACCAGATCGAATAGTTAGGGTCTTAGAAGTCAACGCCCGAAGCATAAAATGCAATAAAAATACAACAGTCTTTCCATCCTATAACAGGAATAATTGCAACCCGTATGAAAGTGATGGTCATTTCTACGTTCCAGGCAATCTGGGCTTCACTCTAGGGCGTTGCTCCACCAGATCAAACAGTTAGGGCCTTAGAAGTCAACGCCCGAAGCATTAAATACAAAATAAATAGAACAGTTTTTCCATTGTATAAAACGAATAATTGCTACCAGTGTAAAAGTTATTGTCATTTCTACGTTCCGGGCAACCTAGGCTTCACCCTAGGCCGTTGTTCCACCAGATCGAATAGTTAGGGCCTAAGAAGTGAACGCCAGAAGCATAAAACACAATATAAATATAACAGTCTTTCCATCGTATAAAACGAAAGATAGCAACCAGTGTGAAAGTTATGGTCATTTCTGCGTTCCGGGCAACATCAGCTTCACTATAGGGCGTTGCTCCACTAGATCGAACAGCTAGCGCCTTAGAAGTCAACGCCAGAAGAACAAAATACAATATAAACACAACAGTTTTTCCATCGTATAAAACGAATGATTGCAACCAGTATGAAACTTATGCTCATTTCTACTTTCCGAGCAACCTAGGCTTCACCCTAGGCCGTTGCTCCAACAGATTCAATAGTTAGGGCCTTAGAAGTCAACGCCCAAAGCAGAACATGCAATAAAAATACAACAGGGTTTCCATCATATAACAGGAATAATTGCAACTAGTTTGAAAGTGATGGCCAATTCTACGTTCCGGGCAACCTAGGCTTCACTCTAGGGCGTTGCTCCACCAGATCGAATAGTTAGTGCCTTAAAAGTCAACGCCAGAAGCATAAAATACAATATAAATACAACAGCTTTTCCATCGTATAAAAGGAATAATTGCAAACAGTGTGAAAGTAATGGTCATTTCTACGTTCCGGGCAACCTAGGCTTCACTGTATGGCGTTCTTCCACCACATCGAATAGCTACGGCCTCAGAAGTCAACGCCTGAAGTATAAAATACAATAAAAATACAACAGTCTTTCGATCCTATAACCGGAATGATTGCAACAAGCGTGAAAGTAATGATCATTTCGGCGTTTCGGGCATCCTAGACTTAACTCTGAGGCATCGCTCCACCTGATCGAATAGTTAGGGCCTAAGAAGTCAACGCCAGAAGCATAAAATACAATATAAATACAACAGCTTTGCCATCGTATAAAATGAATAATTGCAAACAGTGTGAAAGATATGGACATTTCTACGTTCCGGGCTACCTAGGCTTCACTCTATGGCGTTCTTCCACCACATCGAATAGCAACGGCCTCAGAAGTCAACGCCAGAAGCATAAAATACAATATAAATATAACGGCTTTTCCATCGTATAAAACGAATAATAGCAACCAGTGTGAAAGTTATGGTCATTTCTACGTTCTGGGCAACCTAGGCTTCACCCTAGGGCGCTGTCCCACCAGATCGAATAGTTAGGGCCTAAGAAGTGAACGCCAGAAGCATAAAATACGATAAAGATGCAACAGTTCTTCTATCGTATAAAACGAATAATTGCAACCAGTATGAAACTTATGGTCATTTCTACGTTCCGGGCAACCTAGGCTTCACTGTATGGCGTTCTTCCACCGCATCGAATAGCTACGGCCTCAGAAGTCAACGCCCGAAGCATTAAATACAAAATAAATAGAACAGTTTTTCCATTGTATAAAACGAATAATTGCTACCAGTGTAAAAGTTGTGATCATTTCTACGTTCCGGGCAACCTAGGCTTCACCCTAGGGCGTTGTTCCACCAGATCGAATAGTTAGGGCCCAAGAAGTGAACGCCAGAAGCATAAAATACAATATAAATACAACAGTTTTTCCATCGTATAAAACGAATGATAGCAACCAGTGTGAAAGTTATGATCATTTCTACGTTCCGGGCAACCTCAGCTTCACTATACGGCGTTGCTCCACTAGATCGAACAGCTAGGGCCTTAGAAGTCAACGCCAGAAGAATAAAATACAATATAAACACAACAGTTTTTCCATCGTATAAAACGGATGATTGCAACCAGTATGAAACTTATGCTCATTTCTACTTTCCGAGCAACCTAGGCTTCACCCTAGGGCGTTGCTCCAACAGATTGAATAGTTAGGGCCTTAGAAGTCAACGCCCGAAGCAGAACATGCAATAAAAATACAACAGTGTTTCCATCATATAACAGGAATAATTGCAACTAGTTTGAAAGTAATGGCCAATTCTACGTTCCGTCAACCTAGGCTTCACTCTAGGGCGTTGCTCCACCAGATCGAATAGTTAGTGCCTTAAAAGTCAATGCTAGAAGCATAAAATACAATATAAATACAACAGCTCTTCCATCGTATAAAACGAATAATTGCAACCAGTATGAAACTTATTGTCATTTCTCCTTTCCGAGCAACCTAGGCTTCACTCTAGGGCGTTGCTCCACCAGACCGAATAGTTAGGTCGTTAGAAGTCAACGCCAGAAGCATAAAATACGATTTAAATACAACAGCTTTGCCATCGTATAAAAGGAATAATTGCAAACAGTGTGAAAGATATGGACATTTCTACGTTCCGGGCTACCTAGGCTTCACTCTATGGCGTTCTTCCACCACATCGAATAGCTACGGCCTCAGAAGTCAACGCCAGAAGCATAAAATACAATATAAATATAACTGCTTTTCCATCGTATAAAGCGAATAATAGCAACCAGTGTGAAAGTTATGGTCATTTCTACGTTTCGGGCTACCTAGGCTTCACTGCATGGCGTTCTTCCACCACATCGAATAGCTACGGCCTCAGAAGTCAACGCCTGAAGTATAATATACAATAAAAATACAACCGTCTTTCGATCCTATAACAGGAATAATTGCAACAAGCGTGAAAGTAATGATCATTTCGGCGTTTCGGGCATCCTAGACTTAACTCTGAGGCATCGCTCCACCTGATCGAATAGTTATGGCCTAAGAAGTCAACGCCAGAAGCATAAAATACAATATAAATACAACAGCTTTGCCATCGCATAAAATGAATAATTGCAAACAGTGTGAAAGATATGGTCATTTCTACGTTCCGGGCAACCTAGGCTTCACTGCATGGCGTTCTTCCGCCACATCGAATAGCAACGGCCTCAGAAGTCAACGCCAGAAGTATAAAATACAATAAAAATACAACAGCTTTTCCATCGTATAAAACGAATAAATGCTACCAGTGTGAAAGTTATGGTCATTTCTACTTTCCGGGCAACCTAGACTTCACCCTAGGGCGTTGCTCCACGAGATGGAATAGTTAGGGCCTAAGAAGTCAACGCCTGAAGCATAAAATACAAATTAAATAGAACGGTTTTTCCATTGTATAAAACGAATAATTGCTGCCAGTGTAAAAGTTATGGTCATTTCTACGTTCCGGGCAACCTAGGCTTCACCCTAGGGCGTTGTACCACCAGATCGAATAGTTAGGGCCCAAGAAGTGAACGCCAGAAGCATAAAATACAATATAAATACAACAGTTTTTCCATCGTATAAAGCGAATAATTGCAACCAGTATGAAACTTATGGTCATTTCTACGTTCCGCGCAACCTAGGCTTCACTGTATGGCGTTCTTCCACCGCATCGAATAGCTACGGCCTCAGAAGTCCACGCCTGAAGCATAAAATACAATAAAAATACAACAGTCTTTTCATCGTATAACAGGAATAATTGCAACAAGCGTGAAAGTAATGATCATTTCGGCGTTTCGGGCATCCTAGACTTAACTCTGAGGCATTGCTCCACCAAATCGAATAATTAGGTCCTTAGATGTCAACGCCAGAAGCATAAAACACAATATAAATACAACAGTTTTTCCATCGTATAGAACGAATGATTGCAACCAGTACGAAACTTATGGTCATTTCTGCTTTCAGAGCAACCTAGGCTTCACCCTAGGGCGTTGCTCCAACAGATTGAATAGTTAGGGCCTTAGAAGTCAACGCCCGAAGCATAAAATACAAAATAAATAGAACGGTTTTTCCATCGTATAAAAGGAATAATTGCAAACAGTGTGAAACTAATGGCCATTTCTTCGTTCCGGGCAACCTAGGCTTCACTCTAGGGCGTTGCTCTACCAGACCAAACAGTTAGGGCCTTAGAAGTCAACGCCCGAAGCATAAAATACAAAATAAGTAGAACAGTTTTTCCATTGTATAAAACGAATAATTGCTACCAGTGTAAAAGTTGTGATCATTTCTACGTTCCGGGCAACCTAGGCTTCACCCTAGGGCGTTGTTCCACCAGATCGAATAGTTAGGGCCCAAGAAGTGAACGCCAGAAGCATAAAATACGATATAAATACAACAGCTTTTAAATCGTATAAAACAAATAATTGCAACCAGTGTGAAAGTTATGGTCATTTCTACGTTCCGGGCAACCTAGGCTTCACTGTATGCCGTTCTTCCACCACATCGCATGGCTACGGCCTCAGAAGTCGACGCCTGAAGTATAAAATACAATAAAAATACAACAGTCTTTCCATCCTATAACAGGAATAATTGCAACCCGTGTGAATGGGATGGTCATTTCTACGTTCCAGGCAACCTAGGCTTCACTCTAGGGCGTTGCTCCACCAGATCAAACAGTTAGGGCCTTAGAAGTCAACGCCCGAAGCATTAAATACAAAATAAATAGAACAGTTTTTCCATTGTATAAAACGAATAATTGCTACCAGTGTAAAAGTTGTGATCATTTCTACGTTCCGGGCAACCTAGGCTTCACCCTAGGGCGTTGTTCCACCAGATCGAATAGTTAGGGCCCAAGAAGTGAACGCCAGAAGCATAAAATACAATATAAATACAACAGTTTTTCCATCGTATAAAACGAATGATAGCAACCAGTGTGAAAGTTATGGTCATTTCTACGGTCCGAGCAACCTAGGCTTCACTCTAGGGCGTTGCTCCACTAGATCGAATAGCTAGCGCCTTAGAAGTCAACGCCTGAAGAATAAAATACAATATAAATACAACAGTTTTTCCATCGTATAAAACGAATGATTGCAACCAGTATGAAACTTATGCTCATCTCTACTTTCCGAGCAACCTAGGCTTCACCCTAGGGCGTTGCTCCAACAGATTGAATAGTTAGGGCCTTAGAAGTCAACACCCGAAGCATAACATGCAATAAAAATACAACAGTGTTTCCATCATATAACAGGAATAATTGCAACCAGTTTGAAAGTGATGGCCAATTCTACGTTCCGGGCAACCTAGGTTTCACTCCAGGGCGTTGCTCCACCAGACCGAATAGTTACGGCCTAAGAAGTCAACGCCAGGGGCATAACATACGATATAAATACAACAGCTTTTCCATCGTATAAAACGAATAATTGCAACCAGTATGAAACTTATGGTCATTTCTACTTTCCGAGCAAGCTAGGCTTCACCCTAGGTCGTTGCTCCAACAGATTGAATAGTTAGGGCCTTAGAAGTCAACGCCCGAAGCATAAAATGCAATAAAAATACAACAGTGTATCCATCATATAACAGGTATAATTGCAACCAGTTTCAAATTGATGGCCAATTCTACGTTCCGGGCAACCTAGGCATCACTCTATTGCGTTGCTCCACGAGATCGAATAGTTAGTTCCTTGGAAGTCAACGCCAGAATCATAAAATACAATATAAATACAACAGTTTTTCCATCGTATAAAACGAATAATTGCATCCAGTATGAAACTTATGGTCATTTCTACTTTCCGAGCAAGCTAGGCTTCACCCTAGGGCGTTGCTCCAACAGATTGAATAGTTAGGGCCTTAGAAGTCAACGCCCGAAGCAAAAAATTGCAATAAAAATACAACAGTGTATCCATCATATAACAGTAATAACTGCAACCAGTTTGAAAGTGATGGCCAATTCTACGTTCCGGGCAACCTAGGCTTCACTCTAAGGCGTTGCTCCACCAGATCGAATCGCTAGTGCCTTAGAAGTCAACGCCAGAAGCATAAAATACAATATAAATCCAACAGTTTTTCCATCGTATAAAACGAATAATTGCTACCAGTGTAAAAGTTATGGTTATTTCTACGTTCCGGGCAACCTAGGCTTCACCCTAGGCCGTTGTTCCACCAGATTGAATAGTTAGGGCCTTAGAAGTCAATGCCCGAAGCATAAAATGCAATAAAAATACAACAGTTTTTCCATCATATAACAGGAAGAATTGCAACCAGTTTGAATCTTATGGTCATTTCTACGTTCCGGGCAACATAGGCTTCACTCTAGGGAGTTGCTCCACTAGATCGAATAGTTAGTACCTTAGAAGTCAACGCCAGATGTATAAAATACAAAAGAAATACAACAGTTTTTCCATCGTATAAAACGAATAATTGCAACCAGTATGAAACTTATGGACATTTCTACGTTCCGGGCAACCTAGGTTTCACTCCAGGGCGTTGCTCCACCAGACCGAATAGTTACGGCCTAAGAAGTCAACGCCAGAAGCATAAAATACGATATAAATACAACAGCTTTTCCATCGTATAAAACGAATAATTGCAACCAGTATGAAACTTATGGTCATTTCTACTTTCCGAGCAACCTAGGCTTCACCCTAGGGCGTTGCTCCAATAGATTGAATAGTTAGGGCCTTAGAAGTCAACGCCCGAACCTTAAAATGCAAAAAAAATACAACAGTGTTTCCATCATATATCTGGAATAATTGCAACCAGTTTGAATGTGATGGCCAATTCTACGTTCCGGGCAACCTAGGTTTCACTCCAGGGCGTTGCTCCACCAGACCGAATAGTTACGGCCTAAAAAGTCAACGCCAGAAGCATAAAATACGATATAAATACAACAGCTTGTCCATCGTATAAAACGAATAATTGCAACCAGTATGAAACTTATGGTCATTTCTACTTTCCGAGCAACCTGGGCTTCACCCTAGGCAGTTGCTCCACCAGACCGAATAGTTAGTGCCTTAGAAGTCAACGCCAGAAGCATAAAATACGATATAAATACAACAGTTTTTCCATCGAATGAAACGAATAATTACAACCAGTATGAATCTTATGGACATTTCTACTTTCCGAGCAACCTGGGCTTCACCCTAGGGCGTTGCTCCAACAGATTGAACAGTTAGGGCCTTAGAAGTCAACGCCCGAATCATAAAATGCAAAAAAAATACAACAGTGTTTCCATCATATATCAGGAATAATTGCAACCACTTTGAATGTGTTGGCCAATTCTACGTTCCAGGCAACCTAGGCTTCACTCTCGGGCGTTGTTCCACCAGATCGAATAGTAAGGGCCTAAGAAGTCAACGCCAGATGCATAAAATACAATATAAATATAACAGTTTTTCCATCGTATAAAACGAATAATAGCAACCAGTGTGAAAGTTATGGTCATTTCTACGTTCCGGGCAACCTAGGCTTCACCCTAGGCCGTTGTTCCACCAGATTGAATAGTTAGGGCCTTAGAAGTCAATGCCCGAAGCATAAAATGCAATAAAAATACAACAGTTTTTCCATCATATAACAGGAAGGATTGCAACCAGTTTGAAAGTGATGGTCATTTCTACGTTCCGGGCAACATAGGCTTCACTCTAGGGCGTTGCTCCACTAGATCGAATAGTTAGTACCTTAGAAGTCAACGCCAGATGCATAAAATACAATATAAATACAACAGTTTTTCCATCGTATAAAACGAATAATTGCAACCAGTATGAAACTTATGGTCATTTCTACTTTCCGAGCAACCTAGGCTTCACCCTAGGGCGTTGCTCCAACGGATTGAATAGTTAGGGCCTTAGAAGTCAACGACCGAACCATAAAATGCAAAAAAAATAAAGCAGTGTTTCCATCATGTAACAGGTATAATTGCAACCAGTTTGAAATTGATGGCCAATTCTACGTTCCGGGCAACCTAGGCATCACTCTATTGCGTTGCTCCACCAGATCGAATAGTTAGTGCCTTAGAAGTCAACGCCAGAAGCATAAAATACGATATAAATACAACAGTTTTTCCATCGTATAAAACGAATAATTGCAACCAGTATGAATCTTATGGACATTTCTACTTTCCGAGCAACCTGGGCTTCACCCTAGGGCGTTGCTCCAACAGATTGAACAGTTAGGGCCTTAGAAGTCAACGCCCGAACCATAAAATGCAAAAAAAAGACAACAGTGTTTCCATCATATATCAGGAATAATTGCAACCACTTTGAATGTGATGGCCAATTCTACGTTCCAGGCAACCTAGGCTTCACTCTCGGGCGTTGTTCCACCAGATCGAATAGTAAGGGCCTAAGAAGTCAACGCCAGAAGCATAAAATACAATATATATATAACAGTTTTTCCATCGTATAAAACGAATAATAGCAACCAGTGTGAAAGTTATGGTCATTTCTACGTTCCGGGCAACCTAGCTTTCACTCTAGGGCGTTGCTCCCCCAGATCAAACAGTTAGGGCCTTAGAAGCCAACGGCCGAAGCATTAAATACAAAATAAATAGAACAGTATTTCCATAGTATAAAACGAACAATTGCTACCAGTGTAAAAGTTATGGTTATTTCTACGTTCCGGGCAACCTAGGCTTCACCCTAGGCCGTTGTTCCACCAGATTGAATAGTTAGGGCCTTAGAAGTCAATGCCCGAAGCATAAAATGCAATAAAAATACAACAGTTTTTCCATCATATAACAGGAAGAATTGCAACCAGTTTGAAAGTGATGGTCATTTCTACGTTCCGGTTAACATAGGCTTCACTCTAGGGCGTTGCTCCACTAGATCGAATAGTTAGTACCATAGAAGTCAACGCCAGATGCATAAAATACAATATAAATACAACAGTTTTTCCATCGTATAAAACGAATAATTGCAACCAGTATGAAACTTATGGTCATTTCTACTTTCCGAGCAACCTAGGCTTCACCCTAGGACGTTGCTCCAACGGAGTTGAATAGTTAGGGCCTTAGAAGTCAACGACCGAACCATAAAATGCAAAAAAAATAAAGCAGTGTTTCCATCATGTAACAGGTATAATTGCAACCAGTTTGAAATTGATGGCCAATTCTACGTTCCGGGCAACCTAGGCATCACTCTATTGCGTTGCTCCACCAGATCGAATAGTTAGTGCCTTAGAATTCAACGCCAGAAGCATAAAATACGATATAAATACAACAGTTTTTCCATCGTATAAAACGAATAATTGCAACCAGTATGAATCTTATGGACATTTCTACTTTCCGAGCAACCTGGGCTTCACCCTAGGGCGTTGCTCCTACAGACTGAACAGTTAGGGACTTAGAAGTCAACGCCCGAACCATAAAATGCAAAAAAAATACAACAGTGTTTCCATCATATATCAGGAATAATTGCAACCACTTTGAATGTGATGGCCAATTCTACGTTCCAGGCAACCTAGGCTTCACTCTCGGGCGTTGTTCCACCAGATCGAATAGTAAGGGCCTAAGAAGTCAACGCCAGAAGCATAAAATACAATATAAATATAACAGTTTTTCCATAGTATAAAACGAATAATTGCTACCAGTGTAAAAGTTATGGTTATTTCTACGTTCCGGGCAACCTAGGCTTCACCCTAGGCCGTTGTTCCACCAGATTGAATAGTTAGGGCCTTAGAAGTCAATGCCCGAAGCATAAAATGCAATAAAAATACAACAGTTTTTCCATCATATAACAGGAAGAATTGCAACCAGTTTGAAAGTGATGGTCATTTCTACGTTCCGGGCAACATAGGCTTCACTCTAGGGAGTTGCTCCACTAGATCGAATAGTTAGTACCTTAGAAGTCAACGCCAGATGTATAAAATACAAAAGAAATACAACAGTTTTTCCATCGTATAAAACGAATAATTGCAACCAGTATGAAACTTATGGACATTTCTACTTTCCGAGCAACCTAGGCTTCACCCTAGGGCGTTGCTCCAACAGATTGAATAGTTAGGGCCTTAGAAGTCAACGCCCGAACCATAAAATGCAAAAAAAATACAACAGTGTTTCCATCATATATAAGGAATAATTGCAACCAGTTTGAAAGTGATGGCCAATTCTACGTTCCGGGCAACCTAGGTTTCACTCCAGGGCGTTGCTCCACCAGACCGAATAGTTACGTCCTAAAAAGTCAACGCCAGAAGCATAAAATACGATATAAATACAACAGCTTGTCCATCGTATAAAACGAATAATTGCAACCAGTATGAAACATATGGTCATATCTACTTTCCGAGCAAGCTAGGCTTCACCCTAGGTCGTTGCTCCAACAGATTGAATAGTTAGGGCCTTAGAAGTCAACGCCCGAAGCATAAGATGCAATAAAAATACAACAGTGTATCCATCATATAACAGGAATAATTGCAACCAGTTTGAAAGTGATGGCCATTTCTACGTTCCGGGCATCCTAGGCTTCACTCTAGGGCGTTGCTCCAACAGATCGAATAGTTAGTGCCTTAGAAGTCAACGCCAGAAGCATAAAATACAATATAAATACAACAGTTTTTCCATCGTATAAAACGAATAATTGCAACCAGTATGAAACTTATGGTCATTTCTACTTTCCGAGCAACCTGGGCTTCACCCTAGGCCGTTGCTCCAACAGATTGAATAGTTAGGGCCTTAGAAGTCAACGCCCGAACCATAAAATGCAAAAAAAGTACCACAGTGTTTCCATCATATATCAGGAATAATTGCAACCACTTTGAATGTGATGCCCAATTCTACGTTCCAGGCAACCTAGGCTTCACTCTCGGGCGTTGTTCCACCAGATCGAATAGTAAGGGCCTAAGAAGTCAACGCCCGAAGCATAAAATGTAATAAAAATACAACAGTTTTTCCATCATATAACAGGAAGGATTGCAACCAGTTTGAAAGTGATGGTCATTTCTACGTTCCGGGCAACATAGGCATCACTCTATTGCGTTGCTCCACCAGATCGAATAGTTAGTGCCTTAGAAGTCAACGCCAGAAGCATAAAATACGATATAAATGCAACAGTTTTTCCATCGTATGAAACGAATAATTACAACCAGTATGAATCTTATAGACATTTCTACTTTCCGAGCAACCTGGGCTTCACCCTAGGGCGTTGCTCCAACAGATTGAACAGTTAGGGCCTTAGAAGTCAACGCACGAACCATAAAATGCAAAAAAAATACAACAGTGTTTCCATCATATATCAGGAATAATTGCAACCACTTTGAATGTGATGGCCAATTCTACGTTCCAGGCAACCTAGGCTTCACTCTCGGGCGTTGTTCCACCAGATCGAATAGTAAGGGCCTAAGAAGTCAACGCCAGAAGCATAAAATACAATATAAATATAACAGTTTTTCCATCGTATAAAACGAATAATAGCAACCAGTGTGAAAGTTATGGTCATTTCTAAGTTCCGGGCAACCTAGGTTTCACTCTAGGGCGTTGCTCCACCAGATCAAACAGTTAGGGCCTTAGAAGCCAACGGCCGAAACATTAAATACAAGATAAATAGAACAGTTTTTCCATAGTATAAAACGAATAATTGCTACCAGTGTAAAAGTTACGGTTATTTCTACGTTCCGGGCAACCTAGGCTTCACCCTAGGCCGTTGTTCCACCAGATTGAATAGTTAGGGCCTTAGAAGTCAATGCCCGAAGCATAAAATGCAATAAAAATACAACAGTTTTTCCATCATATAACAGGAAGGATTGCAACCAGTTTGAAAGTGATGGTCATTTCTACGTTCCGGGCAACATAGGCTTCACTCTTGGGAGTTGCTCCACTAGATCGAATAGTTAGTACCTTAGAAGTCAACGCCAGATGTATAAAATACAAAAGAAATACAACAGTTTTTCCATCGTATAAAACGAATAATTGCAACCAGTATGAAACTTATGGACATTTCTACTTTCCGAGCAACCTAGGCTTCACCCTAGGGCGTTGCTCCAACAGATTGAATAGTTAGGGCCTTAGAAGTCAACGCCCGGACCATAAAATGCAAAAAAAATACAACAGTGTTTCCATCATATATAAGGAATAATTGCAACCAGTTTGAAAGTGATGGCCAATTCTACGTTCCGGGCAACCTAGGCTTCACTCTAGGGCGTTGCTCCACCACATCGAATAGTTAGTGACTTGGAAGTCAACGCCAGAAGCATAAATTACAATATAAATACAACAGTTTTTCCATCGTATAAAACGAATAACTGCAACCAGTAAGAAACTTATGGACATTTCTACTTTCCGAGCAACCTAGGCTTCACCCTAGGGCGTTGCTCGAACAGATTGAATAGTTAGGGCCTTAGAAGTCAACGCCCGAACCATAAAATGCAAAAAAAATACAACAGTGTTTCCATCATATATAAGGAATAATTGCAACCAGTTTGAAAGTGATGGCCAATTCTACGTTCCGGGCAACCTAGGTTTCACTCCAGGGCGTTGCTCCACCAGACCGAATAGTTACGGCCTAAGAAGTCAACGCCAGAAGCATAAAATACGATATAAATACAACAGCTTTTCCATCGTATAAAACGAATAATTGCAACCAGTATGAAACTTATGGTCATTTCTACTTTCCGAGCAACCTAGGCTTCACCCTAGGGCGTTGCTCCAATAGATTGAATAGTTAGGGCCTTAGAAGTCAACGCCCGAACCTTAAAATGCAAAAAAAATACAACAGTGTTTCCATCATATATCTGGAATAATTGCAACCAGTTTGAATGTGATGGCCAATTCTACGTTCCGGGCAACCTAGGTTTCACTCCAGGGCGTTGCTCCACCAGACCGGATAGTTACGGCCTAAAAAGTCAACGCCAGAAGCATAAAATACGATATAAATACAACAGCTTGTCCATCGTATAAAACGAATAATTGCAACCAGTATGAAACATATGGTCATTTCTACTTTCCGAGCAAGCTAGGCTTCACCCTAGGTCGTTGCTCCAACAGATTGAATAGTTAGGGCCTTAGAAGTCAACGCCCGAAGCATAAGATGCAATAAAAATACAACAGTGTATCCATCATATAACAGGAATAATTGCAACCAGTTTGAAAGTGATGGCCAATTCTACGTTCCGGGCAACCTAGGCTTCACTCTAGGGCGTTGCTCCAACAGATCGAATAGTTAGGGCCTTAGAAGTCAACGCCCGAACCATAAAATGCAAAAAAAGTACCACAGTGTTTCCATCATATATCAGGAATAATTGCAACCACTTTGAATGTGATGGCCAATTCTACGTTCCAGGCAACCTAGGCTTCACTCTCGGGCGTTGTTCCACCAGATCGAATAGTAAGGGCCTAAGAAGTCAACGCCCGAAGCATAAAATGTAATAAAAATACAACAGTTTTTCCATCATATAACAGGAAGGATTGCAACCAGTTTGAAAGTGATGGTCATTTCTACGTTCCGGGCAACATAGGCATCACTCTATTGCGTTGCTCCACCAGATCGAATAGTTAGTGCCTTAGAAGTCAACGCCAGAAGCATAAAATACGATATAAATACAACAGTTTTTCCATCGAATGAAACGAATAATTACAACCAGTATGAATCTTATGGACATTTCTACTTTCCGAGCAACCTGGGCTTCACCCTAGGGCGTTGCTCCAACAGATTGAACAGTTAGGGCCTTAGAAGTCAACGCCCGAACCATAAAATGCAAAAAAAATACAACAGTGTTTCCATCATATATCAGGAATAATTGCAACCACTTTGAATGTGATGGCCAATTCTACGTTCCAGGCAACCTAGGCTTCACTCTCGGGCGTTGTTCCACCAGATCGAATAGTAAGGGCCTAAGAAGTCAACGCCAGAAGCATAAAATACAATATAAATATAACAGTTTTTCCATCGTATAGAACGAATAATAGCAACCAGTGTGAAAGTTATGGTCATTTCTACGTTCCGGGCAACCTAGGTTTCACTCTAGGGCGTTGCTCCACCAGATCAAACAGTTAGGGCCTTAGAAGCCAAAGCCCGAAGCATTAAATACAAAATAAATAGAACAGTTTTTCCATAGTATAAAACGAATAATTGCTACCAGTGTAAAAGTTATGGTTAGTTCTACGTTCCGGGCAACCTAGGCTTCACCCTAGGCCGTTGTTCCACCAGATTGAATAGTTAGGGCCTTAGAAGTCAATGCCCGAAGCATAAAATGCAATAAAAATACAACAGTTTTTCCATCATATAACAGGAAGAATTGCAACCAGTTTGAAAGTGATGGTCATTTCTACGTTCCGGGCAACGTAGGCTTCACTCTAGGGCGTTGCTCCACTAGATCGAATAGTTAGTACCTTAGAAGTCGACGCCATATGCATAAAATACAATATAAATACAACAGTTTTTCCATCGTATAAAACGAATAATTGCAACCAGTATGAAACTTATGGTCATTTCTACTTTCCGAGCAACCTGGGCTTCACCCTAGGCCGTTGCTCCAACAGGTTGAATAGTTAGGGCCTTAGAAGTCAACGCCCGAACCATAAAATGCAAAAAAAATACAACAGTGTTTCCATCATATATCAGGAATAATTGCAACCACTTTGAATGTGTTGGCCAATTCTACGTTCCAGGCAACCTAGGCTTCACTCTCGGGCGTTGTTCCACCAGATCGAATAGTAAGGGCCTAAGAAGTCAACGCCAGATGCATAAAATACAATATAAATATAACAGTTTTTCCATCGTATAAAACGAATAATAGCAACCAGTGTGAAAGTTATGGTCATTTCTACGTTCCGGGCAACCTAGGCTTCACCCTAGGCCGTTGTTCCACCAGATTGAATAGTTAGGGCCTTAGAAGTCAATGCCCGAAGCATAAAATGCAATAAAAATACATCAGTTTTTCCATCATATAACAGGAAGGATTGCAACCAGTTTGAAAGTGATGGTCATTTCTACGTTCCGGGCAACATAGGCTTCACTCTAGGGCGTTGCTCCACTAGATCGAATAGTTAGTACCTTAGAAGTCAACGCCAGATGCATAAAATACAATATAAATACAACAGTTTTTCCATCGTATAAAACGAATAATTGCAACCAGTATGAAACTTATGGTCATTTCTACTTTCCGAGCAACCTAGGCTTCACCCTAGGGCGTTGCTCCAACGGATTGAATAGTTAGGGCCTTAGAAGTCAACGACCGAACCATAAAATGCAAAAAAAATAAAGCAGTGTTTCCATCATGTAACAGGTATAATTGCAACCAGTTTGAAATTGATGGCCAATTCTACGTTCCGGGCAACCTAGGCATCACTCTATTGCGTTGCTCCACCAGATCGAATAGTTAGTGCCTTAGAAGTCAACGCCAGAAGCATAAAATACGATATAAATACAACAGCTTGTCCATCGTATAAAACGAATAATTGCAACCAGTATGAAACATATGGTCATTTCTACTTTCCGAGCAAGCTAGGCTTCACCCTAGGTCGTTGCTCCAACAGATTGAATAGTTAGGGCCTTAGAAGTCAACGCCCGAAGCATAAGATGCAATAAAAATACAACAGTGTATCCATCATATAACAGGAATAATTGCAACCAGTTTGAAAGTGATGGCCAATTCTACGTTCCGGGCAACCTAGGCTTCACTCTAGGGCGTTGCTCCAACAGATCGAATAGTTAGGGCCTTAGAAGTCAACGCCCGAACCATAAAATGCAAAAAAAGTACCACAGTGTTTCCATCATATATCAGGAATAATTGCAACCACTTTGAATGTGATGGCCAATTCTACGTTCCAGGCAACCTAGGCTTCACTCTCGGGCGTTGTTCCACCAGATCGAATAGTAAGGGCCTAAGAAGTCAACGCCCGAAGCATAAAATGTAATAAAAATACAACAGTTTTTCCATCATATAACAGGAAGGATTGCAACCAGTTTGAAAGTGATGGTCATTTCTACGTTCCGGGCAACATAGGCATCACTCTATTGCGTTGCTCCACCAGATCGAATAGTTAGTGCCTTAGAAGTCAACGCCAGAAGCATAAAATACGATATAAATACAACAGTTTTTCCATCGAATGAAACGAATAATTACAACCAGTATGAATCTTATGGACATTTCTACTTTCCGAGCAACCTGGGCTTCACCCTAGGGCGTTGCTCCAACAGATTGAACAGTTAGGGCCTTAGAAGTCAACGCCCGAACCATAAAATGCAAAAAAAATACAACAGTGTTTCCATCATATATCAGGAATAATTGCAACCACTTTGAATGTGTTGGCCAATTCTACGTTCCAGGCAACCTAGGCTTCACTCTCGGGCGTTGTTCCACCAGATCGAATAGTAAGGGCCTAAGAAGTCAACGCCAGATGCATAAAATACAATATAAATATAACAGTTTTTCCATCGTATAAAACGAATAATAGCAACCAGTGTGAAAGTTATGGTCATTTCTACGTTCCGGGCAACCTAGGCTTCACCCTAGGCCGTTGTTCCACCAGATTGAATAGTTAGGGCCTTAGAAGTCAATGCCCGAAGCATAAAATGCAATAAAAATACAACAGTTTTTCCATCATATAACAGGAAGGATTGCAACCAGTTTGAAAGTGATGGTCATTTCTACGTTCCGGGCAACATAGGCTTCACTCTAGGGCGTTGCTCCACTAGATCGAATAGTTAGTACCTTAGAAGTCAACGCCAGATGCATAAAATACAATATAAATACAACAGTTTTTCCATCGTATAAAACGAATAATTGCAACCAGTATGAAACTTATGGTCATTTCTACTTTCCGAGCAACCTAGGCTTCACCCTAGGGCGTTGCTCCAACGGATTGAATAGTTAGGGCCTTAGAAGTCAACGACCGAACCATAAAATGCAAAAAAAATAAAGCAGTGTTTCCATCATGTAACAGGTATAATTGCAACCAGTTTGAAATTGATGGCCAATTCTACGTTCCGGGCAACCTAGGCATCACTCTATTGCGTTGCTCCACCAGATCGAATAGTTAGTGCCTTAGAAGTCAACGCCAGAAGCATAAAATACGATATAAATACAACAGTTTTTCCATCGTATAAAACGAATAATTGCAACCATTATGAATCTTATGGACATTTCTACATTCCGAGCAACCTGGGCTTCACCCTAGGGCGTTGCTCCAACAGATTGAACAGTTAGGGCCTTAGAAGTCAACGCCCGAACCATAAAATGCAAAAAAAAGACAACAGTGTTTCCATCATATATCAGGAATAATTGCAACCACTTTGAATGTGATGGCCAATTCTACGTTCCAGGCAACCTAGGCTTCACTCTCGGGCGTTGTTCCACCAGATCGAATAGTAAGGGCCTAAGAAGTCAACGCCAGAAGCATAAAATACAATATATATATAACAGTTTTTACATCGTATAAAACGAATAATAGCAACCAGTGTGAAAGTTATGGTCATTTCTACGTTCCGGGCAACCTAGCTTTCACTCTAGGGCGTTGCTCCCCCAGATCAAACAATTAGGGCCTTAGAAGCCAACGGCCGAAGCATTAAATACAAAATAAATAGAACAGTTTTTCCATAGTATAAAACGAACAATTGCTACCAGTGTAAAAGTTATGGTTATTTCTACGTTCCGGGCAACCTAGGCTTCACCCTAGGCCGTTGTTCCACCAGATTGAATAGTTAGGGCCTTAGAAGTCAATGCCCGAAGCATAAAATGCAATAAAAATACGACAGTTTTTCCATCATATAACAGGAAGAATTGCAACCAGTTTGAAAGTGATGGTCATTTCTACGTTCCGGTTAACATAGGCTTCACTCTAGGGCGTTGCTCCACCAGATCGAATAGTTAGTACCTTAGAAGTCAACGCCAGATGCATAAAATACAATATAAATACAACAGTTTTTCCATCGTATAAAACGAATAATTGCAACCAGTATGAAACTTATGGTCATTTCTACTTTCCGAGCAACCTAGGCTTCACCCTAGGGCGTTGCTCCAACGGAGTTGAATAGTTAGGGCCTTAGAAGTCAACGACCGAACCATAAAATGCAAAAAAAATAAAGCAGTGTTTCCATCATGTAACAGGTATAATTGCAACCAGTTTGAAATTGATGGCCAATTCTACGTTCCGGGCAACCTAGGCATCACTCTATTGCGTTGCTCCACCAGATCGAATAGTTAGTGCCTTAGAAGTCAACGCCAGAAGCATAAAATACGATATAAATACAACAGTTTTTCCATCGTATGAAACGAATAAATGCAACCAGTATGAAACTTATGGTCATTTCTACTTTCCGAGCAACCTGGGCTTCACCCTAGGCCGCTGCTCCAACAGATTGATTAGTTAGGGCCTTAGAAGTCAACGCCCGAACCATAAAATGCAAAAAAAATACAACAGTGTTTCCATCATATATCAGGAATAATTGCAACCACTTTGAATGTGTTGGCCAATTCTACGTTCCAGGCAACCTAGGCTTCACTCTCGGGCGTTGTTCCACCAGATCGAATAGTAAGGGCCTAAGAAGTCAACGCCAGAAGCATAACATACAATATAAATATAACAGTTTTTCCATCGTATAAAACGAATAATAGCAACCAGTGTGAAAGTTATGGTCATTTCTACGTTCCGGGCAACCTAGGTTTCACTCTAGGGCGTTGCTGCACCAGATCAAACAGTTAGGGCCTTAGAAGCCAACGGCCGAAGCATTAAATACAACATAAATAGAACAGTTTTTCCATAGTATAAAACGAACAATTGCTACCAGTGTAAAAGTTATGGTTATTTCTACGTTCCGGGCAACCTAGGCTTCACCCTAGGCCGTTGTTCCACCAGATTGAATAGTTAGGGCCTTAGAAGTCAATGCCCGAAGCATAAAATGCAATAAAAATACGACAGTTTTTCCATCATATAACAGGAAGAATTGCAACCAGTTTGAAAGTGATGGTCATTTCTACGTTCCGGTTAACATAGGCTTCACTCTAGGGCGTTGCTCCACCAGATCGAATAGTTAGTACCTTAGAAGTCAACGCCAGATGCATAAAATACAATATAAATACAACAGTTTTTCCATCGTATAAAACGAATAATTGCAACCAGTATGAAACTTATGGTCATTTCTACTTTCCGAGCAACCTAGGCTTCACCCTAGGGCGTTGCTCCAACGGAGTTGAATAGTTAGGGCCTTAGAAGTCAACGACCGAACCATAAAATGCAAAAAAAATAAAGCAGTGTTTCCATCATGTAACAGGTATAATTGCAACCAGTTTGAAATTGATGGCCAATTCTACGTTCCGGGCAACCTAGGCATCACTCTATTGCGTTGCTCCACCAGATCGAATAGTTAGTGCCTTAGAAGTCAACGCCAGAAGCATAAAATACGATATAAATACAACAGTTTTTCCATCGTATGAAACGAATAAATGCAACCAGTATGAAACTTATGGTCATTTCTACTTTCCGAGCAACCTGGGCTTCACCCTAGGCCGCTGCTCCAACAGATTGATTAGTTAGGGCCTTAGAAGTCAACGCCCGAACCATAAAATGCAAAAAAAATACAACAGTGTTTCCATCATATATCAGGAATAATTGCAACCACTTTGAATGTGTTGGCCAATTCTACGTTCCAGGCAACCTAGGCTTCACTCTCGGGCGTTGTTCCACCAGATCGAATAGTAAGGGCCTAAGAAGTCAACGCCAGAAGCATAACATACAATATAAATATAACAGTTTTTCCATAGTATAAAACGAATAATAGCAACCAGTGTGAAAGTTATGGTCATTTCTACGTTCCGGGCAACCTAGGTTTCACTCTAGGGCGTTGCTGCACCAGATCAAACAGTTAGGGCCTTAGAAGCCAACGGCCGAAGCATTAAATACAACATAAATAGAACAGTTTTTCCATAGTATAAAACGAACAATTGCTACCAGTGTAAAAGTTATGGTTATTTCTACGTTCCGGGCAACCTAGGCTTCACCCTAGGCCGTTGTTCCACCAGATTGAATAGTTAGGGCCTTAGAAGTCAATGCCCGAAGCATAAAATGCAATAAAAATACAACAGTTTTTCCATCATATAACAGGAAGAATTGCAACCAGTTTGAAAGTGATGGTCATTTCTACGTTCCGGTTAACATAGGCTTCACTCTAGGGCGTTGCTCCACTAGATCGAATAGTTAGTACCTTAGAAGTCAACGCCAGATGCATAAAATACAATATAAATACAACAGTTTTTCCATCGTATATAACGAATAATTGCAACCAGTATGAAACTTATGGTCATTTCTACTTTCCGAGCAACCTAGGCTTCACCCTAGGGCGTTGCTCCAACGGAGTTGAATAGTTAGGGCCTTAGAAGTCAACGACCGAACCATAAAATGCAAAAAAAATAAAGCAGTGTTTCCATCATGTAACAGGTATAATTGCAACCAGTTTGAAATTGATGGCCAATTCTACGTTCCGGGCAACCTAGGCATCACTCTATTGCGTTGCTCCACCAGATCGAATAGTTAGTGCCTTAGAAGTCAACGCCAGAAGCATAAAATACGATATAAATGCAACAGTTTTTCCATCGTATAAAACGAATAATTGCAACCAGTATGAATCTTATGGACATTTCTACTTTCCGAGCAACCTGGGCTTCACCCTAGGGCGTTGCTCCAACAGATTGAACAGTTAGGGCCTTAGAAGTCAACGCCCGAACCATAAAATGCAAAAAAAATACAACAGTGTTTCCATCATATATCAGGAATAATTGCAACCACTTTGAATGTGATGGCCAATTCTACGTTCCAGGCAACCTAGGCTTCACTCTCGGGCGTTGCTCCACCAGATCGAATAGTAAGGGCCTAAGAAGTCAACGCCAGATGCATAAAATACAATATAAATATAACAGTTTTTCCATCGTATAAAACGAATAATAGCAACCAGTGTGAAGGTTATGGTTATTTCTACGTTCCGGGCAACCTAGGCTTCACCCTAGGCCGTTGTTCCACCAGATTGAATAGTTAGGGCCTTAGAAGTCAATGCCCGAAGCATAAAATGCAATAAAAATACAACAGTTTTTCCATCATATAACAGGAAGGATTGCAACCAGTTTGAAAGTGATGGTCATTTCTACGTTCCGGGCAACATAGGCTTCACTCTAGGGAGTTGCTCCACTAGATCGAATAGTTAGTACCTTAGAAGTCAACGCCAGATGTATAAAATACAAAAGAAATACAACAGTTTTTCCATCGTATAAAACGAATAATTGCAACCAGTATGAAACTTATGGACATTTCTACTTTCCGAGCAACCTAGGCTTCACCCTAGGGCGTTGCTCCAACAGATTGAATAGTTAGGGCCTTAGAAGTCAACGCCCGAACCATAAAATGCAAAAAAAATACAACAGTGTTTCCATCATATATAAGGAATAATTGCAACCAGTTTGAAAGTGATGGCCAATTCTACGTTCCGGGCAACCTAGGTTTCACTCCAGGGCGTTGCTCCACCAGACCGAATAGTTACGTCCTAAAAAGTCAACGCCAGAAGCATAAAATACGATATAAATACAACAGCTTGTCCATCGTATAAAACGAATAATTGCAACCAGTATGAAACATATGGTCATTTCTACTTTCCGAGCAAGCTAGGCTTCACCCTAGGTCGTTGCTCCAACAGATTGAATAGTTAGGGCCTTAGAAGTCAACGCCCGAAGCATAAGATGCAATAAAAATACAACAGTGTATCCATCATATAACAGGAATAATTGCAACCAGTTTGAAAGTGATGGCCATTTCTACGTTCCGGGCATCCTAGGCTTCACTCTAGGGCGTTGCTCCAACAGATCGAATAGTTAGTGCCTTAGAAGTCAACGCCAGAAGCATAAAATACAATATAAATACAACAGTTTTTCCATCGTATAAAACGAATAATTGCAACCAGTATGAAACTTATGGTCATTTCTACTTTCCGAGCAACCTGGGCTTCACCCTAGGCCGTTGCTCCAACAGATTGAATAGTTAGGGCCTTAGAAGTCAACGCCCGAACCATAAAATGCAAAAAAAGTACCACAGTGTTTCCATCATATATCAGGAATAATTGCAACCACTTTGAATGTGATGGCCAATTCTACGTTCCAGGCAACCTAGGCTTCACTCTCGGGCGTTGTTCCACCAGATCGAATAGTAAGGGCCTAAGAAGTCAACGCCCGAAGCATAAAATGTAATAAAAATACAACAGTTTTTCCATCATATAACAGGAAGGATTGCAACCAGTTTGAAAGTGATGGTCATTTCTACGTTCCGGGCAACATAGGCATCACTCTATTGCGTTGCTCCACCAGATCGAATAGTTAGTGCCTTAGAAGTCAACGCCAGAAGCATAAAATACGATATAAATGCAACAGTTTTTCCATCGTATGAAACGAATAATTACAACCAGTATGAATCTTATGGACATTTCTACTTTCCGAGCAACCTGGGCTTCACCCTAGGGCGTTGCTCCAACAGATTGAACAGTTAGGGCCTTAGAAGTCAACGCACGAACCATAAAATGCAAAAAAAATACAACAGTGTTTCCATCATATATCAGGAATAATTGCAACCACTTTGAATGTGATGGCCAATTCTACGTTCCAGGCAACCTAGGCTTCACTCTCGGGCGTTGTTCCACCAGATCGAATAGTAAGGGCCTAAGAAGTCAACGCCAGAAGCATAAAATACAATATAAATATAACAGTTTTTCCATCGTATAAAACGAATAATAGCAACCAGTGTGAAAGTTATGGTCATTTCTAAGTTCCGGGCAACCTAGGTTTCACTCTAGGGCGTTGCTCCACCAGATCAAACAGTTAGGGCCTTAGAAGCCAACGGCCGAAACATTAAATACAAGATAAATAGAACAGTTTTTCCATAGTATAAAACGAATAATTGCTACCAGTGTAAAAGTTACGGTTATTTCTACGTTCCGGGCAACCTAGGCTTCACCCTAGGCCGTTGTTCCACCAGATTGAATAGTTAGGGCCTTAGAAGTCAATGCCCGAAGCATAAAATGCAATAAAAATACAACAGTTTTTCCATCATATAACAGGAAGGATTGCAACCAGTTTGAAAGTGATGGTCATTTCTACGTTCCGGGCAACATAGGCTTCACTCTTGGGAGTTGCTCCACTAGATCGAATAGTTAGTACCTTAGAAGTCAACGCCAGATGTATAAAATACAAAAGAAATACAACAGTTTTTCCATCGTATAAAACGAATAATTGCAACCAGTATGAAACTTATGGACATTTCTACTTTCCGAGCAACCTAGGCTTCACCCTAGGGCGTTGCTCCAACAGATTGAATAGTTAGGGCCTTAGAAGTCAACGCCCGGACCATAAAATGCAAAAAAAATACAACAGTGTTTCCATCATATATAAGGAATAATTGCAACCAGTTTGAAAGTGATGGCCAATTCTACGTTCCGGGCAACCTAGGCTTCACTCTAGGGCGTTGCTCCACCACATCGAATAGTTAGTGACTTGGAAGTCAACGCCAGAAGCATAAAATACAATATAAATACAACAGTTTTTCCATCGTATAAAACGAATAACTGCAACCAGTAAGAAACTTATGGACATTTCTACTTTCCGAGCAACCTAGGCTTCACCCTAGGGCGTTGCTCGAACAGATTGAATAGTTAGGGCCTTAGAAGTCAACGCCCGAACCATAAAATGCAAAAAAAATACAACAGTGTTTCCATCATATATAAGGAATAATTGCAACCAGTTTGAAAGTGATGGCCAATTCTACGTTCCGGGCAACCTAGGTTTCACTCCAGGGCGTTGCTCCACCAGACCGAATAGTTACGGCCTAAGAAGTCAACGCCAGAAGCATAAAATACGATATAAATACAACAGCTTTTCCATCGTATAAAACGAATAATTGCAACCAGTATGAAACTTATGGTCATTTCTACTTTCCGAGCAACCTAGGCTTCACCCTAGGGCGTTGCTCCAATAGATTGAATAGTTAGGGCCTTAGAAGTCAACGCCCGAACCTTAAAATGCAAAAAAAATACAACAGTGTTTCCATCATATATCTGGAATAATTGCAACCAGTTTGAATGTGATGGCCAATTCTACGTTCCGGGCAACCTAGGTTTCACTCCAGGGCGTTGCTCCACCAGACCGGATAGTTACGGCCTAAAAAGTCAACGCCAGAAGCATAAAATACGATATAAATACAACAGCTTGTCCATCGTATAAAACGAATAATTGCAACCAGTATGAAACATATGGTCATTTCTACTTTCCGAGCAAGCTAGGCTTCACCCTAGGTCGTTGCTCCAACAGATTGAATAGTTAGGGCCTTAGAAGTCAACGCCCGAAGCATAAGATGCAATAAAAATACAACAGTGTATCCATCATATAACAGGAATAATTGCAACCAGTTTGAAAGTGATGGCCAATTCTACGTTCCGGGCAACCTAGGCTTCACTCTAGGGCGTTGCTCCAACAGATCGAATAGTTAGGGCCTTAGAAGTCAACGCCCGAACCATAAAATGCAAAAAAAGTACCACAGTGTTTCCATCATATATCAGGAATAATTGCAACCACTTTGAATGTGATGGCCAATTCTACGTTCCAGGCAACCTAGGCTTCACTCTCGGGCGTTGTTCCACCAGATCGAATAGTAAGGGCCTAAGAAGTCAACGCCCGAAGCATAAAATGTAATAAAAATACAACAGTTTTTCCATCATATAACAGGAAGGATTGCAACCAGTTTGAAAGTGATGGTCATTTCTACGTTCCGGGCAACATAGGCATCACTCTATTGCGTTGCTCCACCAGATCGAATAGTTAGTGCCTTAGAAGTCAACGCCAGAAGCATAAAATACGATATAAATACAACAGTTTTTCCATCGAATGAAACGAATAATTACAACCAGTATGAATCTTATGGACATTTCTACTTTCCGAGCAACCTGGGCTTCACCCTAGGGCGTTGCTCCAACAGATTGAACAGTTAGGGCCTTAGAAGTCAACGCCCGAACCATAAAATGCAAAAAAAATACAACAGTGTTTCCATCATATATCAGGAATAATTGCAACCACTTTGAATGTGATGGCCAATTCTACGTTCCAGGCAACCTAGGCTTCACTCTCGGGCGTTGTTCCACCAGATCGAATAGTAAGGGCCTAAGAAGTCAACGCCAGAAGCATAAAATACAATATAAATATAACAGTTTTTCCATCGTATAGAACGAATAATAGCAACCAGTGTGAAAGTTATGGTCATTTCTACGTTCCGGGCAACCTAGGTTTCACTCTAGGGCGTTGCTCCACCAGATCAAACAGTTAGGGCCTTAGAAGCCAAAGCCCGAAGCATTAAATACAAAATAAATAGAACAGTTTTTCCATAGTATAAAACGAATAATTGCTACCAGTGTAAAAGTTATGGTTAGTTCTACGTTCCGGGCAACCTAGGCTTCACCCTAGGCCGTTGTTCCACCAGATTGAATAGTTAGGGCCTTAGAAGTCAATGCCCGAAGCATAAAATGCAATAAAAATACAACAGTTTTTCCATCATATAACAGGAAGAATTGCAACCAGTTTGAAAGTGATGGTCATTTCTACGTTCCGGGCAACGTAGGCTTCACTCTAGGGCGTTGCTCCACTAGATCGAATAGTTAGTACCTTAGAAGTCAACGCCATATGCATAAAATACAATATAAATACAACAGTTTTTCCATCGTATAAAACGAATAATTGCAACCAGTATGAAACTTATGGTCATTTCTACTTTCCGAGCAACCTGGGCTTCACCCTAGGCCGTTGCTCCAACAGGTTGAATAGTTAGGGCCTTAGAAGTCAACGCCCGAACCATAAAATGCAAAAAAAATACAACAGTGTTTCCATCATATATCAGGAATAATTGCAACCACTTTGAATGTGTTGGCCAATTCTACGTTCCAGGCAACCTAGGCTTCACTCTCGGGCGTTTTTCCACCAGATCGAATAGTAAGGGCCTAAGAAGTCAACGCCAGATGCATAAAATACAATATAAATATAACAGTTTTTCCATCGTATAAAACGAATAATAGCAACCAGTGTGAAAGTTATGGTCATTTCTACGTTCCGGGCAACCTAGGCTTCACCCTAGGCCGTTGTTCCACCAGATTGAATAGTTAGGGCCTTAGAAGTCAATGCCCGAAGCATAAAATGCAATAAAAATACATCAGTTTTTCCATCATATAACAGGAAGGATTGCAACCAGTTTGAAAGTGATGGTCATTTCTACGTTCCGGGCAACATAGGCTTCACTCTAGGGCGTTGCTCCACTAGATCGAATAGTTAGTACCTTAGAAGTCAACGCCAGATGCATAAAATACAATATAAATACAACAGTTTTTCCATCGTATAAAACGAATAATTGCAACCAGTATGAAACTTATGGTCATTTCTACTTTCCGAGCAACCTAGGCTTCACCCTAGGGCGTTGCTCCAACGGATTGAATAGTTAGGGCCTTAGAAGTCAACGACCGAACCATAAAATGCAAAAAAAATAAAGCAGTGTTTCCATCATGTAACAGGTATAATTGCAACCAGTTTGAAATTGATGGCCAATTCTACGTTCCGGGCAACCTAGGCATCACTCTATTGCGTTGCTCCACCAGATCGAATAGTTAGTGCCTTAGAAGTCAACGCCAGAAGCATAAAATACGATATAAATACAACAGCTTGTCCATCGTATAAAACGAATAATTGCAACCAGTATGAAACATATGGTCATTTCTACTTTCCGAGCAAGCTAGGCTTCACCCTAGGTCGTTGCTCCAACAGATTGAATAGTTAGGGCCTTAGAAGTCAACGCCCGAAGCATAAGATGCAATAAAAATACAACAGTGTATCCATCATATAACAGGAATAATTGCAACCAGTTTGAAAGTGATGGCCAATTCTACGTTCCGGGCAACCTAGGCTTCACTCTAGGGCGTTGCTCCAACAGATCGAATAGTTAGGGCCTTAGAAGTCAACGCCCGAACCATAAAATGCAAAAAAAGTACCACAGTGTTTCCATCATATATCAGGAATAATTGCAACCACTTTGAATGTGATGGCCAATTCTACGTTCCAGGCAACCTAGGCTTCACTCTCGGGCGTTGTTCCACCAGATCGAATAGTAAGGGCCTAAGAAGTCAACGCCCGAAGCATAAAATGTAATAAAAATACAACAGTTTTTCCATCATATAACAGGAAGGATTGCAACCAGTTTGAAAGTGATGGTCATTTCTACGTTCCGGGCAACATAGGCATCACTCTATTGCGTTGCTCCACCAGATCGAATAGTTAGTGCCTTAGAAGTCAACGCCAGAAGCATAAAATACGATATAAATACAACAGTTTTTCCATCGAATGAAACGAATAATTACAACCAGTATGAATCTTATGGACATTTCTACTTTCCGAGCAACCTGGGCTTCACCCTAGGGCGTTGCTCCAACAGATTGAACAGTTAGGGCCTTAGAAGTCAACGCCCGAACCATAAAATGCAAAAAAAATACAACAGTGTTTCCATCATATATCAGGAATAATTGCAACCACTTTGAATGTGTTGGCCAATTCTACGTTCCAGGCAACCTAGGCTTCACTCTCGGGCGTTGTTCCACCAGATCGAATAGTAAGGGCCTAAGAAGTCAACGCCAGATGCATAAAATACAATATAAATATAACAGTTTTTCCATCGTATAAAACGAATAATAGCAACCAGTGTGAAAGTTATGGTCATTTCTACGTTCCGGGCAACCTAGGCTTCACCCTAGGCCGTTGTTCCACCAGATTGAATAGTTAGGGCCTTAGAAGTCAATGCCCGAAGCATAAAATGCAATAAAAATACAACAGTTTTTCCATCATATAACAGGAAGGATTGCAACCAGTTTGAAAGTGATGGTCATTTCTACGTTCCGGGCAACATAGGCTTCACTCTAGGGCGTTGCTCCACTAGATCGAATAGTTAGTACCTTAGAAGTCAACGCCAGATGCATAAAATACAATATAAATACAACAGTTTTTCCATCGTATAAAACGAATAATTGCAACCAGTATGAAACTTATGGTCATTTCTACTTTCCGAGCAACCTAGGCTTCACCCTAGGGCGTTGCTCCAACGGATTGAATAGTTAGGGCCTTAGAAGTCAACGACCGAACCATAAAATGCAAAAAAAATAAAGCAGTGTTTCCATCATGTAACAGGTATAATTGCAACCAGTTTGAAATTGATGGCCAATTCTACGTTCCGGGCGACCTAGGCATCACTCTATTGCGTTGCTCCACCAGATCGAATAGTTAGTGCCTTAGAAGTCAACGCCAGAAGCATAAAATACGATATAAATACAACAGTTTTTCCATCGTATAAAACGAATAATTGCAACCATTATGAATCTTATGGACATTTCTACATTCCGAGCAACCTGGGCTTCACCCTAGGGCGTTGCTCCAACAGATTGAACAGTTAGGGCCTTAGAAGTCAACGCCCGAACCATAAAATGCAAAAAAAAGACAACAGTGTTTCCATCATATATCAGGAATAATTGCAACCACTTTGAATGTGATGGCCAATTCTACGTTCCAGGCAACCTAGGCTTCACTCTCGGGCGTTGTTCCACCAGATCGAATAGTAAGGGCCTAAGAAGTCAACGCCAGAAGCATGAAATACAATATATATATAACAGTTTTTCCATCGTATAAAACGAATAATAGCAACCAGTGTGAAAGTTATGGTCATTTCTACGTTCCGGGCAACCTAGCTTTCACTCTAGGGCGTTGCTCCCCCAGATCAAACAATTAGGGCCTTAGAAGCCAACGGCCGAAGCATTAAATACAAAATAAATAGAACAGTTTTTCCATAGTATAAAACGAACAATTGCTACCAGTGTAAAAGTTATGGTTATTTCTACGTTCCGGGCAACCTAGGCTTCACCCTAGGCCGTTGTTCCACCAGATTGAATAGTTAGGGCCTTAGAAGTCAATGCCCGAAGCATAAAATGCAATAAAAATACGACAGTTTTTCCATCATATAACAGGAAGAATTGCAACCAGTTTGAAAGTGATGGTCATTTCTACGTTCCGGTTAACATAGGCTTCACTCTAGGGCGTTGCTCCACCAGATCGAATAGTTAGTACCTTAGAAGTCAACGCCAGATGCATAAAATACAATATAAATACAACAGTTTTTCCATCGTATAAAACGAATAATTGCAACCAGTATGAAACTTATGGTCATTTCTACTTTCCGAGCAACCTAGGCTTCACCCTAGGGCGTTGCTCCAACGGAGTTGAATAGTTAGGGCCTTAGAAGTCAACGACCGAACCATAAAATGCAAAAAAAATAAAGCAGTGTTTCCATCATGTAACAGGTATAATTGCAACCAGTTTGAAATTGATGGCCAATTCTACGTTCCGGGCAACCTAGGCATCACTCTATTGCGTTGCTCCACCAGATCGAATAGTTAGTGCCTTAGAAGTCAACGCCAGAAGCATAAAATACGATATAAATACAACAGTTTTTCCATCGTATGAAACGAATAAATGCAACCAGTATGAAACTTATGGTCATTTCTACTTTCCGAGCAACCTGGGCTTCACCCTAGGCCGCTGCTCCAACAGATTGATTAGTTAGGGCCTTAGAAGTCAACGCCCGAACCATAAAATGCAAAAAAAATACAACAGTGTTTCCATCATATATCAGGAATAATTGCAACCACTTTGAATGTGTTGGCCAATTCTACGTTCCAGGCAACCTAGGCTTCACTCTCGGGCGTTGTTCCACCAGATCGAATAGTAAGGGCCTAAGAAGTCAACGCCAGAAGCATAACATACAATATAAATATAACAGTTTTTCCATCGTATAAAACGAATAATAGCAACCAGTGTGAAAGTTATGGTCATTTCTACGTTCCGGGCAACCTAGGTTTCACTCTAGGGCGTTGCTGCACCAGATCAAACAGTTAGGGCCTTAGAAGCCAACGGCCGAAGCATTAAATACAACATAAATAGAACAGTTTTTCCATAGTATAAAACGAACAATTGCTACCAGTGTAAAAGTTATGGTTATTTCTACGTTCCGGGCAACCTAGGCTTCACCCTAGGCCGTTGTTCCACCAGATTGAATAGTTAGGGCCTTAGAAGTCAATGCCCGAAGCATAAAATGCAATAAAAATACGACAGTTTTTCCATCATATAACAGGAAGAATTGCAACCAGTTTGAAAGTGATGGTCATTTCTACGTTCCGGTTAACATAGGCTTCACTCTAGGGCGTTGCTCCACCAGATCGAATAGTTAGTACCTTAGAAGTCAACGCCAGATGCATAAAATACAATATAAATACAACAGTTTTTCCATCGTATAAAACGAATAATTGCAACCAGTATGAAACTTATGGTCATTTCTACTTTCCGAGCAACCTAGGCTTCACCCTAGGGCGTTGCTCCAACGGAGTTGAATAGTTAGGGCCTTAGAAGTCAACGACCGAACCATAAAATGCAAAAAAAATAAAGCAGTGTTTCCATCATGTAACAGGTATAATTGCAACCAGTTTGAAATTGATGGCCAATTCTACGTTCCGGGCAACCTAGGCATCACTCTATTGCGTTGCTCCACCAGATCGAATAGTTAGTGCCTTAGAAGTCAAGGCCAGAAGCATAAAATACGATATAAATACAACAGTTTTTCCATCGTATGAAACGAATAAATGCAACCAGTATGAAACTTATGGTCATTTCTACTTTCCGAGCAACCTGGGCTTCACCCTAGGCCGCTGCTCCAACAGATTGATTAGTTAGGGCCTTAGAAGTCAACGCCCGAACCATAAAATGCAAAAAAAATACAACAGTGTTTCCATCATATATCAGGAATAATTGCAACCACTTTGAATGTGTTGGCCAATTCTACGTTCCAGGCAACCTAGGCTTCACTCTCGGGCGTTGTTCCACCAGATCGAATAGTAAGGGCCTAAGAAGTCAACGCCAGAAGCATAACATACAATATAAATATAACAGTTTTTCCATAGTATAAAACGAATAATAGCAACCAGTGTGAAAGTTATGGTCATTTCTACGTTCCGGGCAACCTAGGTTTCACTCTAGGGCGTTGCTGCACCAGATCAAACAGTTAGGGCCTTAGAAGCCAACGGCCGAAGCATTAAATACAACATAAATAGAACAGTTTTTCCATAGTATAAAACGAACAATTGCTACCAGTGTAAAAGTTATGGTTATTTCTACGTTCCGGGCAACCTAGGCTTCACCCTAGGCCGTTGTTCCACCAGATTGAATAGTTAGGGCCTTAGAAGTCAATGCCCGAAGCATAAAATGCAATAAAAATACAACAGTTTTTCCATCATATAACAGGAAGAATTGCAACCAGTTTGAAAGTGATGGTCATTTCTACGTTCCGGTTAACATAGGCTTCACTCTAGGGCGTTGCTCCACTAGATCGAATAGTTAGTACCTTAGAAGTCAACGCCAGATGCATAAAATACAATATAAATACAACAGTTTTTCCATCGTATATAACGAATAATTGCAACCAGTATGAAACTTATGGTCATTTCTACTTTCCGAGCAACCTAGGCTTCACCCTAGGGCGTTGCTCCAACGGAGTTGAATAGTTAGGGCCTTAGAAGTCAACGACCGAACCATAAAATGCAAAAAAAATAAAGCAGTGTTTCCATCATGTAACAGGTATAATTGCAACCAGTTTGAAATTGATGGCCAATTCTACGTTCCGGGCAACCTAGGCATCACTCTATTGCGTTGCTCCACCAGATCGAATAGTTAGTGCCTTAGAAGTCAACGCCAGAAGCATAAAATACGATATAAATGCAACAGTTTTTCCATCGTATAAAACGAATAATTGCAACCAGTATGAATCTTATGGACATTTCTACTTTCCGAGCAACCTGGGCTTCACCCTAGGGCGTTGCTCCAACAGATTGAACAGTTAGGGCCTTAGAAGTCAACGCCCGAACCATAAAATGCAAAAAAAATACAACAGTGTTTCCATCATATATCAGGAATAATTGCAACCACTTTGAATGTGATGGCCAATTCTACGTTCCAGGCAACCTAGGCTTCACTCTCGGGCGTTGCTCCACCAGATCGAATAGTAAGGGCCTAAGAAGTCAACGCCAGATGCATAAAATACAATATAAATATAACAGTTTTTCCATCGTATAAAACGAATAATAGCAACCAGTGTGAAGGTTATGGTTATTTCTACGTTCCGGGCAACCTAGGCTTCACCCTAGGCCGTTGTTCCACCAGATTGAATAGTTAGGGCCTTAGAAGTCAATGCCCGAAGCATAAAATGCAATAAAAATACAACAGTTTTTCCATCATATAACAGGAAGGATTGCAACCAGTTTGAAAGTGATGGTCATTTCTACGTTCCGGGCAACATAGGCTTCACTCTAGTGCGTTGCTCCACTAGATCGAATAGTTAGTACCTTAGAAGTCAACGTCAGATGCATAAAATACAATATAAATACAACAGTTTTTCCATCGTATAAAACGAATAATTGCAACCAGTATGAAACTTATGGTCATTTCTACTTTCCGAGCAACCTAGGCTTCACCCTAGGGCGTTGCTCCAACGGATTGAATAGTTAGGGCCTTAGAAGTCAACGACCGAACCATAAAATGCAAAAAAAATAAAGCAGTGTTTCCATCATGTAACAGGTATAATTGCAACCAGTTTGAAATTGATGGCCAATTCCACGTTCCGGGCAACCTAGGCATCACTCTATTGCGTTGCTCCACCAGATCGAATAGCTAGTGCCTTAGAAGTCAACGCCAGAAGCATAAAATACGATATAAATACAACAGTTTTTCCATCGTATAAAACGAATAATTGCAACCAGTATGAATCTTATGGACATTTCTACTTTCCGAGCAACCTGGGCTTCACCCTAGGGCGTTGCTCCAACAGATTGAACAGTTAGGGCCTTAGAAGTCAACGCCCGAACCATCAAATGCAAAAAAAATACAACAGTGTTTCCATCATATATGAGGAATAATTGCAACCACTTTGAATGTGATGGCCAATTCTACGTTCCAGGCAACCTAGGCTTCACTCTCGGGCGTTGTTCCACCAGATCGAATAGTAAGGGCCTAAGAAGTCAACGCCAGAAGCTTAAAATACAATATAAATATAACAGTTTTTCCATCGTATAAAACGAATAATAGCAACCAGTGTGTAAGTTATGGTCATTTCTACGTTCCGGGCAACCTAGGTTTCACTCTAGGGCGTTGCTCCACCAGATCAAACAGTTAGGGCCTTAGAAGCCAACGCCCGAAGCATTAAATACAAAATAAATAGAACAGTTTTTCCATAGTATAAAACGAATAATTGCTACCAGTGTAAAAGTTATGGTTATTTCTACGTTCCGGGCAACCTAGGCTTCAGCCTAGGCCGTTGTTCCACCAGATTGAATAGTTAGGGCCTTAGAAGTCAATGCCCGAAGCATAAAATGCAATAAAAATACAACAGTTTTTCCATCATATAACAGGAAGAATTGCAACCAGTTTGAAAGTGATGGGCATTTCTACGTTCCGGGCAACATAGGCTTCACTCTAGGGCGTTGCTCCACTAGATCGAATAGTTAGTACCTTAGAAGTCAACGCCAGATGCATAAAATACAATATAAATACAACAGTTTTTCCATCGTATAAAACGAATAATTGCAACCAGTATGAAACTTATGGACATTTCTACTTTCCGAGCAACCTAGGCTTCACCCTAGGGCGTTGCTCCAACAGATTGAACAGTTAGGGCCTTAGAAGTCAACGCCCGAACCATAAAATGCAAAAAAAATACAACAGTGTTTCCATCATATATCAGGAATAATTGCAACCAGTTTGAAAGTGATGGCCAATTCTACGTTCCGGGCAACCTAGGCTTCACTCTAGGGCGTTGCTCCACCAGATCGAATAGTTAGTGCCTTAGAAGTCAACGCCAGAAGCATAAAATACGATATAAATACAACAGTTTTTCCATCGTATAAAACGAATAATTGCAACCAGTATGAATCTTATGGACATTTCTACTTTCCGAGCAACCTGGGCTTCACCCTAGGGCGTTGCTCCAACAGATTGAACAGTTAGGGCCTTAGAAGTCAACGCCCGAACCATAAAATGCAAAAAAAATACAACAGTGTTTCCATCATATATCAGGAATAATTGCAACCACTTTGAATGTGATGGCCAATTCTACGTTCCAGGCAACCTAGGCTTCACTCTCGGGCGTTGCTCCACCAGATCGAATAGTAAGGGCCTAAGAAGTCAACGCCAGATGCATAAAATACAATATAAATATAACAGTTTTTCCATCGTATAAAACGAATAATAGCAACCAGTGTGAAGGTTATGGTTATTTCTACGTTCCGGGCAACCTAGGCTTCACCCTAGGCCGTTGTTCCACCAGATTGAATAGTTAGGGCCTTAGAAGTCAATGCCCGAAGCATAAAATGCAATAAAAATACAACAGTTTTTCCATCATATAACAGGAAGGATTGCAACCAGTTTGAAAGTGATGGTCATTTCTACGTTCCGGGCAACATAGGCTTCACTCTAGTGCGTTGCTCCACTAGATCGAATAGTTAGTACCTTAGAAGTCAACGTCAGATGCATAAAATACAATATAAATACAACAGTTTTTCCATCGTATAAAACGAATAATTGCAACCAGTATGAAACTTATGGTCATTTCTACTTTCCGAGCAACCTAGGCTTCACCCTAGGGCGTTGCTCCAACGGATTGAATAGTTAGGGCCTTAGAAGTCAACGACCGAACCATAAAATGCAAAAAAAATAAAGCAGTGTTTCCATCATGTAACAGGTATAATTGCAACCAGTTTGAAATTGATGGCCAATTCCACGTTCCGGGCAACCTAGGCATCACTCTATTGCGTTGCTCCACCAGATCGAATAGCTAGTGCCTTAGAAGTCAACGCCAGAAGCATAAAATACGATATAAATACAACAGTTTTTCCATCGTATAAAACGAATAATTGCAACCAGTATGAATCTTATGGACATTTCTACTTTCCGAGCAACCTGGGCTTCACCCTAGGGCGTTGCTCCAACAGATTGAACAGTTAGGGCCTTAGAAGTCAACGCCCGAACCATAAAATGCAAAAAAAATACAACAGTGTTTCCATCATATATGAGGAATAATTGCAACCACTTTGAATGTGATGGCCAATTCTACGTTCCAGGCAACCTAGGCTTCACTCTCGGGCGTTGTTCCACCAGATCGAATAGTAAGGGCCTAAGAAGTCAACGCCAGAAGCTTAAAATACAATATAAATATAACAGTTTTTCCATCGTATAAAACGAATAATAGCAACCAGTGTGTAAGTTATGGTCATTTCTACGTTCCGGGCAACCTAGGTTTCACTCTAGGGCGTTGCTCCACCAGATCAAACAGTTAGGGCCTTAGAAGCCAACGCCCGAAGCATTAAATACAAAATAAATAGAACAGTTTTTCCATAGTATAAAACGAATAATTGCTACCAGTGTAAAAGTTATGGTTATTTCTACGTTCCGGGCAACCTAGGCTTCAGCCTAGGCCGTTGTTCCACCAGATTGAATAGTTAGGGCCTTAGAAGTCAATGCCCGAAGCATAAAATGCAATAAAAATACAACAGTTTTTCCATCATATAACAGGAAGAATTGCAACCAGTTTGAAAGTGATGGGCATTTCTACGTTCCGGGCAACATAGGCTTCACTCTAGGGCGTTGCTCCACTAGATCGAATAGTTAGTACCTTAGAAGTCAACGCCAGATGCATAAAATACAATATAAATACAACAGTTTTTCCATCGTATAAAACGAATAATTGCAACCAGTATGAAACTTATGGACATTTCTACTTTCCGAGCAACCTAGGCTTCACCCTAGGGCGTTGCTCCAACAGATTGAACAGTTAGGGCCTTAGAAGTCAACGCCCGAACCATAAAATGCAAAAAAAATACAACAGTGTTTCCATCATATATCAGGAGTAATTGCAACCAGTTTGAAAGTGATGGCCAATTCTACGTTCCGGGCAACCTAGGCTTCACTCTAGGGCGTTGCTCCACCAGATCGAATAGTTAGTGCCTTAGAAGTCAACGCCAGAAGCATAAAATACAATATAAATACAACAGTTTTTCCATCGTATAAAACGAATAATTGCAACCAGTATGAATCTTATGGACATTTCTACTTTCCGAGCAACCTGGGCTTCATCCTAGGGCGTTGCTCCAACAGATTGAACAGTTAGGGCCTTAGAAGTCAACGCCCGAACCATAAAATGCAAAAAAAATACAACAGTGCTTCCATCATATATCAGGAATAATTGCAACCACTTTGAATGTGATGGCCAATTCTACGTTCCATGCAACCTAGGCTTCACTCTCGGGCGTTGTTCCACCAGATCGAATAGTAAGGGCCTAAGAAGTCAACGCCAGGAGCATAAAATACAATATAAATATAACAGTTTTTCCATCGTATAAAACGAATAATAGCAACCAGTGTGAAAGTTATGGTCATTTCTACGTTCCGGGCAACCTAGGTTTCACTCTAGGGCGTTGCTCCACCAGATCAAACAGTTAGGGCCTTAGAAGCCAACGCCCGAAGCATTAAATACAAAATAAATAGAACAGTTTTTCCATAGTATAAAACGAATAATTGCTACCAGTGTAAAAGTTATGGTTATTTCTACGTTCCGGGTAACCTAGGCTTCACCCTAGGCCGTTGTTCCACCAGATTGAATAGTTAGGGCCTTAGAAGTCAATGCCCGAAGCATAAAATGCAATAAAAATACAACAGTTTTTCCATCATATATCAGGAATAATTGCAACCAGTATGAAAGTGATGGCCAATTCTACGTTCCGGGCAACCTAGGCTTCACTCTAGGGCGTTGCTCCACCAGATCGAATAGTTAGTGCCTTAGAAGTCAACGCCAGAAGCATAAAATACAATATAAATACAAGAGTTTTTCCATCGTATAAAACGAATAATTGCAACCAGTATGAAACTTATGCTCATTTCTACTTTCCCAGCAACCTAGGCTTCACCCTAGGGCGTTGCTCCAACAGATTGAATGGTTAGGGCCTTAGAAGTCAACGCCCGAACCATAAAATGCAAAAAAAATACAACAGTGTTTCCATCATATATCAGGAATAATTGCAACCAGTTTGAGAGTGATGGCCAATTCTACGTTCCAGGCAACCTAGGCTTCACCCTAGGGCGTTGCTCCAACAGATTGAATAGTTAGGGCCTTAGAAGTCAATGCCCGAAGCATAAAATGCAACAAAAATACAACAGTTTTTCCATCATATAACAGGAATAATTGCAACCAGTTTGAAAGTGATGGTCATTTATACGTTCGGGCAACACAGGCTTCACTATAGGGCGTTGCTCCACTAGATCGAATAGTTAGTACCTTAGAAGTCAACGCCAGATGATTAAATACAATATAAATACAACAGTTTTTCCATCGTATAAAACGAATAATTGCAACCAGTATGAAGGTTAACGTCATTTCTACTTTCCGGGCAACCTAGGCTTCTCCCTAGGGCGTCGCTCCACCAGATCGAATAGTTAGTGCCTTAGAAGTCAAGGTCAGAAGCATAAAATACAATATAAATACAACAGTTTTTCCATCGTATAAAAGGAATAATTGCAACCAGTTTGAAAGTGATGGCCAATTCTAACTTCCGGACAACATAGGCTTCACTCTAGGGCGTTGCTCCACCAGATCCAATAGTTAGTGCCTTAGAAGTCAACGCCAGAAGCATAAAATACCATATAAATACAACAGTTTTTCCATCGTATAAAACGAATAATTGCAACCAGTATGAAACTTATGGTCCTTTCTACTTTCCGAGCAAGCTAGGCTTCACCCTAGGGCGTTGCTCCAACAGATTGAATAGTTAGGGCCTTAGAAGTCAACGCCCGAACCATAAAATGGAAAAAAAAAACAACAGTGTTTCCATCATATAACAGGAATAATTGCAACCAGTTTGAAAGTGATGGCCAATTCTACGTTCCGGGCAACCTAGGCTTCACTCTATTGCGTTGCTCCACCAGATCGAATAGTTAGTGCCTTAGAAGTCAACGCCAGAAGCATAAAGTACAGTATAAATACAACAGCTTTTCCATCGTATAAAACGAATAATTGCAACCAGTATGAAACTTATGGACATTTCTACTTTCCGAGCAACCTAGGCTTCACCCTAGGGCGTTGCTCCAACAGATTGAATATTTAGGGCATTAGAAGTCAACGCCCGAACCATAAAATGCAAAAAAAATACCAGTGTTTCCATCATATAACAGGAATAATTGCAACGAGTTTGAAAGTGATGGTCAATTCTACGTTCCTGGCAACCTAGGCTTCACTCTATTGCGTTGCTCCACAAGATCGAATAGTTAGTGCCTTAGAAGTCAACGCCAGAAGCATAAAATACAAAATAAATAAAACAGTTTTTCATCGTATAAAACGAATAATTGCAACCAGTATGAAACTTATGGACATTTCTACATTCCGAGCAACCTAGGCTTCACCCTAGGGCGTTGCTCCAACAGATTGAACAGTTAGGGCCTTAGAAGTCAACGCCCGAACCATAAAATGCAAGAAAAATACAACAGTGTTTCCATCATATAACAGGAATAATTGCAACCAGTTTGAAAATGATGGCCAATTCTACGTTCCGGGCAACCTAGGCTTCACTCTAGGGCGTTGCTCCACCAGATCGAATAGTTAGTGCCTAAGAAGTCAACGCCAAGAGCATAAAATACGATATAAATACAACAGCTTTTCCATCGTATAAAACGAATAATTGCAACCAGTATGAAACTTATGGTCATTTCTACTTTCCGAGCAAACTAGGCTTCACCCTAGGGCGTTGCTCCAACAGATTGAATAGTTAGGGCCTTAGAAGTCAACGCCCGAACCATAAAATGCAACAAAAATACAACAGTTTTTCCATCATATAACAGGAATAATTGCAACCACTTTGAATGTGATGGCCAATTCTACGTTCCAGGCAACCTAGGCTTCACTCTCGGGCGTTGTTCCACCAGATCGAATAGTAAGGGCCTAAGAAGTCAACGCCAGGAGCATAAAATACAATATAAATATAACAGTTTTTCCATCGTATAAAACGAATAATAGCAACCAGTGTGAAAGTTATGGTCATTTCTACGTTCCGGGCAACCTAGGTTTCACTCTAGGGCGTTGCTCCACCAGATCAAACAGTTAGGGCCTAAGATGCCAACGCCCGAAGCATTAAATACAAAATAAATAGAACAGTTTTTCCATAGTATAAAACGAATAATTGCTACCAGTGTAAAAGTTATGGTTATTTCTACGTTCCGGGTAACCTAGGCTTCACGCTAGGCCGTTGTTCCACCAGATTGAATAGTTAGGGCCTTAGAAGTCAATGCCCGAAGCATAAAATGCAATAAAAATACAACAGTTTTTCCATCATATAACAGGAATAATTGCAACCAGTTTGAAAGTGATGGCCAATTCTACGTTCCGGGCAACCTAGGCTTCACTCTATTGCGTTGCTCCACCAGATCGAATAGTTAGTGCCTTAGAAGTCAACGCCAGAAGCATAAAATACAGTATAAATACAACAGCTTTTCCATCGTATAAAACGAATAATTGCAACCAGTATGAAACTTATGGACATTTCTACTTTCCGAGCAACCTAGGCTTCACCCTAGGGCGTTGCTCCAACAGATTGAATATTTAGGGCCTTAGAAGTCAACGCCCGAACCATAAAATGCAAAAAAAATACCATTGTTTCCATCATATAACAGGAATAATTGCAACGAGTTTGAAAGTGATGGTCAATTCTACGTTCCGGGCCACCTAGGCTTCACTCTATTGCGTTGCTCCACAAGATCGAATAGTTAGTGCCTTAGAAGTCAACGCCAGAAGCATAAAATACAAAATAAATACAATGGTTTTTCCATCGTATAAAACGAATAATTGCAACCAGTATGAAACTTATGGTCATTTCTACTTTCCGAGAAACCTAGGCTTCACCCTCGGGCGTTGCTCCAACAGATTGAATAGTCAGGACCTTAGAAGTCAACGCCCTAACCATAAAATGCAAAAAAAATACAACAGTGTTTCCATCATATAACAGGAATAATTGCAACCAGTTTGAAAGTGATGGCCAATTCTACGTTCCGGGCAACCTAGGCTTCGCTCTAGGGCGTTGCTCCACCAGACCGAATAGTTACGGCCTAAGAAGTCAACGCCAGAAGCATAAAATACGATATAAATACAACAGCTTTTCCATCGTATAAAACGAATAATTGCAACCAGTATGAAACTTATGGTCATATCTACTTTCCGAGCAAGCTAGGCTTCACCCTAGGGCGTTGCTCCAACAGATTGAATAGTTAGGGCCTTAGAAGTCAACGCACGAAGCATAAAATGCAATAAGAATACAACAGTGTATCCATCATATAACAGGAATAATTGCAACCAGTTTGAAAGTGATGGCCAATTCTACGTTCCGGGCAACCTAGGCTTCACTCTAGGGCGTTGCTCCACCAGATCGAATAGTTAGTGCCTTAGAAGTCAACGCCAGAAGCATAAAATACCATATAAATACAACAGTTTTTCCATCGTATAAAACGTATATTGCAACCAGTATGAAACTTATGGTCCTTTCTACTTTCCGAGCAAGCTAGGCTTCACCCTAGGGCGTTGCTCCAACAGATTGAATAGTTAGGGCCTTAGAAGTCAACGCCCGAACCATAAAATGGAAAAAAAAAACAACAGTGTTTCCATCATATAACAGGAATAATTGCAACCAGTTTGAAAGTGATGGCCAATTCTACGTTCCGGGCAACCTAGGCTTCACTCTATTGCGTTGCTCCACCAGATCGAATAGTTAGTGCCTTAGAAGTCAACGCCAGAAGCATAAAATACAGTATAAATACAACAGCTTTTCCATCGTATAAAACGAATAATTGCAACCAGTATGAAACTTATGGACATTTCTACTTTCCGAGCAACCTAGGCTTCACCCTAGGGCGTTGCTCCAACAGATTGAATATTTAGGGCATTAGAAGTCAACGCCCGAACCATAAAATGCAAAAAAAATACCAGTGTTTCCATCATATAACAGGAATAATTGCAACGAGTTTGAAAGTGATGGTCAATTCTACGTTCCTGGCAACCTAGGCTTCACTCTATTGCGTTGCTCCACAAGATCGAATAGTTAGTGCCTTAGAAGTCAACGCCAGAAGCATAAAATACAAAATAAATAAAACAGTTTTTCATCGTATAAAACGAATAATTGCAACCAGTATGAAACTTATGGACATTTCTACATTCCGAGCAACCTAGGCTTCACCCTAGGGCGTTGCTCCAACAGATTGAACAGTTAGGGCCTTAGAAGTCAACGCCCGAACCATAAAATGCAAGAAAAATACAACAGTGTTTCCATCATATAACAGGAATAATTGCAACCAGTTTGAAAATGATGGCCAATTCTACGTTCCGGGCAACCTAGGCTTCACTCTAGGGCGTTGCTCCACCAGATCGAATAGTTAGTGCCTAAGAAGTCAACGCCAAGAGCATAAAATACGATATAAATACAACAGCTTTTCCATCGTATAAAACGAATAATTGCAACCAGTATGAAACTTATGGTCATTTCTACTTTCCGAGCAAACTAGGCTTCACCCTAGGGCGTTGCTCCAACAGATTGAATAGTTAGGGCCTTAGAAGTCAACGCCCGAACCATAAAATGCAACAAAAATACAACAGTTTTTCCATCATATAACAGGAATAATTGCAACCACTTTGAATGTGATGGCCAATTCTACGTTCCAGGCAACCTAGGCTTCACTCTCGGGCGTTGTTCCACCAGATCGAATAGTAAGGGCCTAAGAAGTCAACGCCAGGAGCATAAAATACAATATAAATATAACAGTTTTTCCATCGTATAAAACGAATAATAGCAACCAGTGTGAAAGTTATGGTCATTTCTACGTTCCGGGCAACCTAGGTTTCACTCTAGGGCGTTGCTCCACCAGATCAAACAGTTAGGGCCTTAGATGCCAACGCCCGAAGCATTAAATACAAAATAAATAGAACAGTTTTTCCATAGTATAAAACGAATAATTGCTACCAGTGTAAAAGTTATGGTTATTTCTACGTTCCGGGTAACCTAGGCTTCACGCTAGGCCGTTGTTCCACCAGATTGAATAGTTAGGGCCTTAGAAGTCAATGCCCGAAGCATAAAATGCAATAAAAATACAACAGTTTTTCCATCATATAACAGGAATAATTGCAACCAGTTTGAAAGTGATGGCCAATTCTACGTTCCGGGCAACCTAGGCTTCACTCTATTGCGTTGCTCCACCAGATCGAATAGTTAGTGCCTTAGAAGTCAACGCCAGAAGCATAAAATACAGTATAAATACAACAGCTTTTCCATCGTATAAAACGAATAATTGCAACCAGTATGAAACTTATGGACATTTCTACTTTCCGAGCAACCTAGGCTTCACCCTAGGGCGTTGCTCCAACAGATTGAATATTTAGGGCCTTAGAAGTCAACGCCCGAACCATAAAATGCAAAAAAAATACCATTGTTTCCATCATATAACAGGAATAATTGCAACGAGTTTGAAAGTGATGGTCAATTCTACGTTCCGGGCAACCTAGGCTTCACTCTATTGCGTTGCTCCACAAGATCGAATAGTTAGTGCCTTAGAAGTCAACGCCAGAAGCATAAAATACAAAATAAATACAATGGTTTTTCCATCGTATAAAACGAATAATTGCAACCAGTATGAAACTTATGGTCATTTCTACTTTCCGAGAAACCTAGGCTTCACCCTCGGGCGTTGCTCCAACAGATTGAATAGTCAGGACCTTAGAAGTCAACGCCCTAACCATAAAATGCAAAAAAAATACAACAGTGTTTCCATCATATAACAGGAATAATTGCAACCAGTTTGAAAGTGATGGCCAATTCTACGTTCCGGGCAACCTAGGCTTCGCTCTAGGGCGTTGCTCCACCAGACCGAATAGTTACGGCCTAAGAAGTCAACGCCAGAAGCATAAAATACGATATAAATACAACAGCTTTTCCATCGTATAAAACGAATAATTGCAACCAGTATGAAACTTATGGTCATATCTACTTTCCGAGCAAGCTAGGCTTCACCCTAGGGCGTTGCTCCAACAGATTGAATAGTTAGGGCCTTAGAAGTCAACGCACGAAGCATAAAATGCAATAAGAATACAACAGTGTATCCATCATATAACAGGAATAATTGCAACCAGTTTGAAAGTGATGGCCAATTCTACGTTCCGGGCAACCTAGGCTTCACTCTAGGGCGTTGCTCCACCAGATCGAATAGTTAGTGCCTTAGAAGTCAACGCCAGAAGCATAAAATACCATATAAATACAACAGTTTTTCCATCGTATAAAACGTATATTGCAACCAGTATGAAACTTATGGTCATTTCTACTTTCCGAGCAACCTAGGCTTCACCCTAGGGCGTTGCTCCAACAGATTGAATAGTTAGGACCTTAGAAGTCAACGCCCTAACCATAAAATGCAAAAAAAATACAACAGTCTTTCCATCATATAACAGGAATAATTGCAACCAGTTTGAAAGTGATGGCCAATTCTACGTTCCGGGCAACCTAGGCTTCGCTCTAGGGCGTTGCTCCACCAGACCGAATAGTTACGGCCTAAGAAGTCAACGCCAGAAGCATAAAATACGATATAAATACAACAGCTTTTCCATCGTATAAAACGAATAATTGCAACCAGTATGAAACTTATGGTCATATCTACTTTCCGAGCAAGCTAGGCTTCACCCTAGGGCGTTGCTCCAACAGATTGAATAGTTAGGGCCTTAGAAGTCAACGCACGAAGCATAAAATGCAATAAGAATACAACAGTGTATCCATCATATAACAGGAATAATTGCAACCAGTTTGAAAGTGATGGCCAATTCTACGTTCCGGGCAACCTAGGCTTCACTCTAGGGCGTTGCTCCACCAGATCGAATAGTTAGTGCCTTAGAAGTCAACGCCAGAAGCATAAAATACCATATAAATACAACAGTTTTTCCATCGTATAAAACGTATATTGCAACCAGTATGAAACTTATGGTCATTTCTACTTTCCGAGCAACCTAGGCTTCACCCTAGGGCGTTGCTCCAACAGATTGAATAGCTAGGGCCTTAGAAGTCAACGCCCGAACCATAAAATGCAAAAAAAATGCAACAGTGTTTCCATCATATAACAGGAATAATTGCAACCAGTTTGAAAGTGAAGGCCAATTCTACGTTCCGGGCAACATAGGCTTCACTCTAGGGCGTTGCTCCACTAGATCGAATAGTTAGTACCTTAGAAGTCAACGCCAGATGCATAAAATACAATATAAATACAACAGTTTTTCCATCGTATAAAACGAATAATTGCAACCAGTATGAAACTTATGGTCATTTCTACTTTCCGAGCAACCTAGGCTTCACCCTAGGGCGTTGCTCCAACGGATTGAATAGTTAGGGCCTTAGAAGTCAACGACCGAACCATAAAATGCAAAAAAAATAAAGCAGTGTTTCCATCATGTAACAGGTATAATTGCAACCAGTTTGAAATTGATGGCCAATTCTACGTTCCGGGCAACCTAGGCATCACTCTATTGCGTTGCTCCACCAGATCGAATAGTTAGTGCCTTAGAAGTCAACGCCAGAAGCATAAAATACGATATAAATACAACAGTTTTTCCATCGTATAAAACGAATAATTGCAACCAGTATGAATCTTATGGACATTTCTACTTTCCGAGCAACCTGGGCTTCACCCTAGGGCGTTGCTCCAATAGATTGAACAGTTAGGGCCTTAGAAGTCAACGCCCGAACCATAAAATGCAAAAAAAATACAACAGTGTTTCCATCATATATCAGGAATAATTGCAACCACTTTGAATGTGATGGCCAATTCTACGTTCCAGGCAACCTAGGCTTCACTCTCGGGCGTTGTTCCACCAGATCGAATAGTAAGGGCCTAAGAAGTGAACGCCAGAAGCATAAAATACAATATGAATATAACAGTTTTTCCATCGTATAAAACGAATAATAGCAACCAGTGTGAAAGTTATGGTCATTTCTACGTTCCGGGCAACCTAGGTTTCACTCTAGGGCGTTGCTCCACCAGATCAAACAGTTAGGGCCTTAGAAGCCAACGGCCGAAGCATTAAATACAAAATAAATAGAACAGTTTTTCCATAGTATAAAACGAATAATTGATACCAGTGTAAAAGTTATGGCTATTTCTACGTTCCGGGCAACCTAGGCATCACCCTAGGCCGTTGTTCCACCAGATTGAATAGTTAGGGCCTTAGAAGTCAATGCCCGAAGCATAAAATGCAATAAAAATACAACAGTTTTTCCATCATATAACAGGAAGAATTGCAACCAGTTTGAAAGTGATGGTCATTTCTACGTTCCGGGCAACATAGGCTTCACTCTAGTGCGTTGCTCCACTAGATCGAATAGTTAGTACCTTAGAAGTCAACGTCAGATGCATAAAATACAATATAAATACAACAGTTTTTCCATCGTATAAAACGAATAATTGCAACCAGTATGAAACTTATGGTCATTTATACTTTCCGAGCAACCTAGGCTTCACCCTAGGGCGTTGCTCCAACGGATTGAATAGTTAGGGCCTTAGAAGTCAACGACAGAACCATAAAATGCAAAAAAAATAAAGCAGTGTTTCCATCATGTAACAGGTATAATTGCAACCAGTTTGAAATTGATGGCCAATTCCACGTTCCAGGCAACCTAGGCTTCACCCTAGGGCGTTGCTCCAACAGATTGAATAGTTAGGGCCTTAGAAGTCAACGCACGAAGCATAAAATGCAATAAGAATACAACAGTGTATCCATCATATAACAGGAATAATTGCAACCAGTTTGAAAGTGATGGCCAATTCTACGTTCCGGGCAACCTAGGCTTCACTCTAGGGCGTTGCTCCACCAGATCGAATAGTTAGTGCCTTAGAAGTCAACGCCAGAAGCATAAAATACCATATAAATACAACAGTTTTTCCATCGTATAAAACGTATATTGCAACCAGTATGAAACTTATGGTCATTTCTACTTTCCGAGCAACCTAGGCTTCACCCTAGGGCGTTGCTCCAACAGATTGAATAGTTAGGACCTTAGAAGTCAACGCCCTAACCATAAAATGCAAAAAAAATACAACAGTGTTTCCATCATATAACAGGAATAATTGCAACCAGTTTGAAAGTGATGGCCAATTCTACGTTCCGGGCAACCTAGGCTTCGCTCTAGGGCGTTGCTCCACCAGACCGAATAGTTACGGCCTAAGAAGTCAACGCCAGAAGCATAAAATACGATATAAATACAACAGCTTTTCCATCGTATAAAACGAATAATTGCAACCAGTATGAAACTTATGGTCATATCTACTTTCCGAGCAAGCTAGGCTTCACCCTAGGGCGTTGCTCCAACAGATTGAATAGTTAGGGCCTTAGAAGTCAACGCACGAAGCATAAAATGCAATAAGAATACAACAGTGTATCCATCATATAACAGGAATAATTGCAACCAGTTTGAAAGTGATGGCCAATTCTACGTTCCGGGCAACCTAGGCTTCACTCTAGGGCGTTGCTCCACCAGATCGAATAGTTAGTGCCTTAGAAGTCAACGCCAGAAGCATAAAATACCATATAAATACAACAGTTTTTCCATCGTATAAAACGTATATTGCAACCAGTATGAAACTTATGGTCATTTCTACTTTCCGAGCAACCTAGGCTTCACCCTAGGGCGTTGCTCCAACAGATTGAATAGCTAGGGCCTTAGAAGTCAACGCCCGAACCATAAAATGCAAAAAAAATGCAACAGTGTTTCCATCATATAACAGGAATAATTGCAACCAGTTTGAAAGTGAAGGCCAATTCTACGTTCCGGGCAACATAGGCTTCACTCTAGGGCGTTGCTCCACTAGATCGAATAGTTAGTACCTTAGAAGTCAACGCCAGATGCATAAAATACAATATAAATACAACAGTTTTTCCATCGTATAAAACGAATAATTGCAACCAGTATGAAACTTATGGTCATTTCTACTTTCCGAGCAACCTAGGCTTCACCCTAGGGCGTTGCTCCAACGGATTGAATAGTTAGGGCCTTAGAAGTCAACGACCGAACCATAAAATGCAAAAAAAATAAAGCAGTGTTTCCATCATGTAACAGGTATAATTGCAACCAGTTTGAAATTGATGGCCAATTCTACGTTCCGGGCAACCTAGGCATCACTCTATTGCGTTGCTCCACCAGATCGAATAGTTAGTGCCTTAGAAGTCAACGCCAGAAGCATAAAATACGATATAAATACAACAGTTTTTCCATCGTATAAAACGAATAATTGCAACCAGTATGAATCTTATGGACATTTCTACTTTCCGAGCAACCTGGGCTTCACCCTAGGGCGTTGCTCCAATAGATTGAACAGTTAGGGCCTTAGAAGTCAACGCCCGAACCATAAAATGCAAAAAAAATACAACAGTGTTTCCATCATATATCAGGAATAATTGCAACCACTTTGAATGTGATGGCCAATTCTACGTTCCAGGCAACCTAGGCTTCACTCTCGGGCGTTGTTCCACCAGATCGAATAGTAAGGGCCTAAGAAGTGAACGCCAGAAGCATAAAATACAATATGAATATAACAGTTTTTCCATCGTATAAAACGAATAATAGCAACCAGTGTGAAAGTTATGGTCATTTCTACGTTCCGGGCAACCTAGGTTTCACTCTAGGGCGTTGCTCCACCAGATCAAACAGTTAGGGCCTTAGAAGCCAACGGCCGAAGCATTAAATACAAAATAAATAGAACAGTTTTTCCATAGTATAAAACGAATAATTGCTACCAGTGTAAAAGTTATGGCTATTTCTACGTTCCGGGCAACCTAGGCATCACCCTAGGCCGTTGTTCCACCAGATTGAATAGTTAGGGCCTTAGAAGTCAATGCCCGAAGCATAAAATGCAATAAAAATACAACAGTTTTTCCATCATATAACAGGAAGAATTGCAACCAGTTTGAAAGTGATGGTCATTTCTACGTTCCGGGCAACATAGGCTTCACTCTAGTGCGTTGCTCCACTAGATCGAATAGTTAGTACCTTAGAAGTCAACGTCAGATGCATAAAATACAATATAAATACAACAGTTTTTCCATCGTATAAAACGAATAATTGCAACCAGTATGAAACTTATGGTCATTTATACTTTCCGAGCAACCTAGGCTTCACCCTAGGGCGTTGCTCCAACGGATTGAATAGTTAGGGCCTTAGAAGTCAACGACAGAACCATAAAATGCAAAAAAAATAAAGCAGTGTTTCCATCATGTAACAGGTATAATTGCAACCAGTTTGAAATTGATGGCCAATTCCACGTTCCGGGCAACCTAGGCATCACTCTATTGCGTTGCTCCACCAGATCGAATAGCTAGTGCCTTAGAAGTCAACGCCAGAAGCATAAAATACGATATAAATACAACAGTTTTTCCATCGTATAAAACGAATAATTGCAACCAGTATGAATCTTATGGACATTTCTACTTTCCGAGCAACCTGGGCTTCACCCTAGGGCGTTGCTCCAACAGATTGAACAGTTAGGGCCTTAGAAGTCAACGCCCGAACCATAAAATGCAAAAAAAATACAACAGTGTTTCCATCATATATGAGGAATAATTGCAACCACTTTGAATGTGATGGCCAATTCTACGTTCCAGGCAACCTAGGCTTCACTCTCGGGCGTTGTTCCACCAGATCGAATAGTAAGGGCCTAAGAAGTCAACGCCAGAAGCATAAAATACAATATAAATATAACAGTTTTTCCATCGTATAAAACGAATAATAGCAACCAGTGTGAAAGTTATGGTCATTTCTACGTTCCGGGCAACCTAGGTTTCACTCTAGGGCGTTGCTCCACCAGATCAAACAGTTAGGGCCTTAGAAGCCAACGCCGGAAGCATTAAATACAAAATAAATAGAACAGTTTTTCCATAGTATAAAACGAATAATTGCTACCAGTGTAAAAGTTATGGTTATTTCTACGTTCCGGGCAACCTAGGCTTCAGCCTAGGCCGTTGTTCCACCAGATTGAATAGTTAGGGCCTTAGAAGTCAATGCCCGAAGCATAAAATGCAATAAAAATACAACAGTTTTTCCATCATATAACAGGAAGAATTGCAACCAGTTTGAAAGTGATGGGCATTTCTACGTTCCGGGCAACATAGGCTTCACTCTAGGGCGTTGCTCCACTAGATCGAATAGTTAGTACCTTAGAAGTCAACGCCAGATGCATAAAATACAATATAAATACAACAGTTTTTCCATCGTATAAAACGAATAATTGCAACCAGTATGAAACTTATGGACATTTCTACTTTCCGAGCAACCTAGGCTTCACCCTAGGGCGTTGCTCCAACAGATTGAACAGTTAGGGCCTTAGAAGTCAACGCCCGAACCATAAAATGCAAAAAAAATACAACAGTGTTTCCATCATATATCAGGAATAATTGCAACCAGTTTGAAAGTGATGGCCAATTCTACGTTCCGGGCAACCTAGGCTTCACTCTAGGGCGTTGCTCCACCAGATCGAATAGTTAGTGCCTTAGAAGTCAACGCCAGAAGCATAAAATACAATATAAATACAACAGTTTTTCCATCGTATAAAACGAATAATTGCAACCAGTATGAATCTTATGGACATTTCTACTTTCCGAGCAACCTGGGCTTCATCCTAGGGCGTTGCTCCAACAGATTGAACAGTTAGGGCCTTAGAAGTCAACGCCCGAACCATAAAATGCAAAAAAAATACAACAGTGCTTCCATCATATATCAGGAATAATTGCAACCACTTTGAATGTGATGGCCAATTCTACGTTCCATGCAACCTAGGCTTCACTCTCGGGCGTTGTTCCACCAGATCGAATAGTAAGGGCCTAAGAAGTCAACGCCAGGAGCATAAAATACAATATAAATATAACAGTTTTTCCATCGTATAAAACGAATAATAGCAACCAGTGTGAAAGTTATGGTCATTTCTACGTTCCGGGCAACCTAGGTTTCACTCTAGGGCGTTGCTCCACCAGATCAAACAGTTAGGGCCTTAGAAGCCAACGCCCGAAGCATTAAATACAAAATAAATAGAACAGTTTTTCCATAGTATAAAACGAATAATTGCTACCAGTGTAAAAGTTATGGTTATTTCTACGTTCCGGGTAACCTAGGCTTCACCCTAGGCCGTTGTTCCACCAGATTGAATAGTTAGGGCCTTAGAAGTCAATGCCCGAAGCATAAAATGCAATAAAAATACAACAGTTTTTCCATCATATATCAGGAATAATTGCAACCAGTATGAAAGTGATGGCCAATTCTACGTTCCGGGCAACCTAGGCTTCACTCTAGGGCGTTGCTCCACCAGATCGAATAGTTAGTGCCTTAGAAGTCAACGCCAGAAGCATAAAATACAATATAAATACAAGAGTTTTTCCATCGTATAAAACGAATAATTGCAACCAGTATGAAACTTATGCTCATTTTTACTTTCCCAGCAACCTAGGCTTCACCCTAGGGCGTTGCTCCAACAGATTGAATGGTTAGGGCCTTAGAAGTCAACGCCCGAACCATAAAATGCAAAAAAAATACAACAGTGTTTCCATCATATATCAGGAATAATTGCAACCAGTTTGAGAGTGATGGCCAATTCTACGTTCCAGGCAACCTAGGCTTCACCCTAGGGCGTTGCTCCAACAGATTGAATAGTTAGGGCCTTAGAAGTCAATGCCCGAAGCATAAAATGCAACAAAAATACAACAGTTTTTCCATCATATAACAGGAATGATTGCAACCAGTTTGAAAGTGATGGCCAATTCTAACTTCCGGACAACATAGGCTTCACTCTAGGGCGTTGCTCCACCAGATCCAATAGTTAGTGCCTTAGAAGTCAACGCCAGAAGCATAAAATACCATATAAATACAACAGTTTTTCCATCGTATAAAACGAATAATTGCAACCAGTATGAAGGTTAACGTCATTTCTACTTTCCGAGCAAGCTAGGCTTCACCCTAGGGCGTTGCTCCAACAGATTGAATAGTTAGGGCCTTAGAAGTCAACGCCCGAACCATAAAATGGAAAAAAAATACCACAGTGTTTCCATCATATAACAGGAATAATTGCAACCAGTTTGAAAGTGATGGCCAATTCTACGTTCCGGGTAACCTAGGCTTCACTCTATTGCGTTGCTCCACCAGATCGAATAGTTAGTGCCTTAGAAGTCAACGCCAGAAGCATAAAATACAGTATAAATACAACAGCTTTTCCATCGTATAAAACGAATAATTGCAACCAGTATGAAACTTATGGACATTTCTACTTTCCGAGCAACCTAGGCTTCACCCTAGGGCGTTGCTCCAACAGATTGAATATTTAGGGCCTTAGAAGTCAACGCCCGAACCATAAAATGCAAAAAAAATACCAGTGTTTCCATCATATAACAGGAATAATTGCAACGAGTTTGAAAGTGATGGTCAATTCTACGTTCCGGGCAACCTAGGCTTCACTCTATTGCGTTGCTCCACAAGATCGAATAGTTAGTGCCTTAGAAGTCAACGCCAGAAGCATAAAATACAAAATAAATAAAACAGTTTTTCATCGTATAAAACGAATAATTGCAACCAGTATGAAACTTATGGACATTTCTACATTCCGAGCAACCTAGGCTTCACCCTAGGGCGTTGCTCCAACAGATTGAACAGTTAGGGCCTTAGAAGTCAACGCCCGAACCATAAAATGCAAGAAAAATACAACAGTGTTTCCATCATATAACAGGAATAATTGCAACCAGTTTGAAAATGATGGCCAATTCTACGTTCCGGGCAACCTAGGCTTCACTCTAGGGCGTTGCTCCACCAGATCGAATAGTTAGTGCCTAAGAAGTCAACGCCCGAACCATAAAATGCAAAAAAAATACAACAGTGTTTCCATCATATAACAGGAATAATTGCAACCAGTTTGAAAGTGATGGCCAATTCTACGTTCCGGGCAACCTAGGCTTCGCTCTAGGGCGTTGCTCCACTAGACCGAGTAGTTACGGCCTAAGAAGTCAACGCCAGAAGCATAAAATACGATATAAATACAACAGCTTTTCCATCGTATAAAACGAATAATTGCAACCAGTATGAAACTTATGGTCATATCTACTTTCCGAGCAAGCTAGGCTTCACCCTAGGGCGTTGCTCCAACAGATTGAATAGTTAGGGCCTTAGAAGTCAACGCACGAAGCATAAAATGCAATAAGAATACAACAGTGTATCCATCATATAACAGGAATAATTGCAACCAGTTTGAAAGTGATGGCCAATTCTACGTTCCGGGCAACCTAGGCTTCACTCTAGGGCGTTGCTCCACCAGATCGAATAGTTAGTGCCTTAGAAGTCAACGCCAGAAGCATAAAATACCATATAAATACAACAGTTTTTCCATCGTATAAAACGTATATTGCAACCAGTATGAAACTTATGGTCATTTCTACTTTCCGAGCAACCTAGGCTTCACCCTAGGGCGTTGCTCCAACAGATTGAATAGCTAGGGCCTTAGGAGTCAACGCCCGAACCATAAAATGCAAAAAAAATGCAACAGTGTTTCCATCATATAACAGGAATAATTGCAACCAGTTTGAAAGTGAAGGCCAATTCTACGTTCCGGGCAACATAGGCTTCACTCTATGGCGTGGCTCCACCAGATCGAATAGTTAGTGCCTTAGAAGTCAACGCCAGAAGCATAAAATACAATATAAATACAACAGTTCTTCCATCGTATAAACCGAATAATTGCAACCAGTATGAAACTTATGGTCATTTCAACTTTCCGAGCAACCTAGGCTTCACCCTAGGGCGTTGCTCCAACGGATTGAATACTTAGGGCCTTAGAAGTCAACGCCCGAACCATAAAATGCAAAAAAAATACAGCAGTGTTTCCATCATATAAAAGGTATAATTGCAACCAGTTTGAAATTGATGGCCAATTCTACGTTCCGGGCAACCTAGGCATCACTCTAATGCGTTGCTCCACCAGATCGAATAGTTAGTGCCTTAGATGTCAACGCCAGAAGCATAAAATACAATATAAATACAACAGTTTTTCCATCGTATAAAACGAATAATTGCAACCAGTATGAAACTTATGGACATTTCTACTTTCCGAGCAACCTAGGCTTCACCCTAGGGCGTTGCTCCAACAGATTGAATAGTTAGGGCCTTAGAAGTCAACGCCCGAACCATAAAATGCAAAAAAAATACAACAGTGTTTCCATCATATATCAGGAATAATTGCAACCAGTATGAAAGTGATGGCCAATTCTACGTTCCGGGCAACCTAGGTTTCACTCCAGGGCGTTGCTCCACCAGACCGAATAGTTACGGCCTAAGAAATCAACGCCAGAAGCATAAAATACGATATAAATACAACTGCTTTTCCATCGTATAAAACGAATAATTGCAACCAGTATGAACCTTATGGTCATTTCTACTTTCCGAGCAAGCTAAGCTTCACCCTAGGGCGTTGGTCCAACAGATTGAATAGTCAGGGGATTAGAAGTCTACGCCAGAAGCATAAAATGCAATAAAAGTACTACAGTGTTTCCATCATATATCAGGAATAATTGCAACCAGTTTGAAAGTGACGGCTAATTCTACGTTCCGGACAACCTACGTTTCACTCCAGGGCGTTGCTCCACCAGACCGAATATTTACGGCCTAAGAAGTCAACGCCAGAAGCATAAAATACGATATAAATACAACAGCTTTTCCATCGTATAAAACGAATAATTGCAACCAGTATGAAACATATGGTCATTTCTACTTTCCGAGCAAGATAGGCTTCACCCTAGGGCGTTGGTCCAACAGATTGAATAGCTAGGGCCTTAGAAGTCAACGCCCGAACCATAAAATGCAAAAAAAATGCAACAGTGTTTCCATCATATAACAGGAATAATTGCAACGAGTTTGAAAGTGAAGGCCAATTCTACGTTCCGTGCAACCTGGGCTTCACTCTATTGCGTTGCTCCACCAGATCGAATAGTTAGTGCCTTAGAAGTCAACGCCAGAAGCATAAAATACAATATAAATACAACAGCTTTCAATCGTATAAAACGAATAATTGCAACCAGTATGAAACTTATGGACATTCCTACTTTCGGAGCAACCTAGGCTTCACCCTAGGGCGTTGCCCCAACAGATTGAATAGTTAGGGCCTTAGAAGTCAACGCCCGAACCATAAAACGCAAAAAAAAGACAACAGTGTCTCCATCATATAACAGGAATAATTGCAACCAGTTTGAAAGTGATGGCCTATTCTACGTTCCGGGCAACCTAGGCTTCACTCTATGTCGTGGCTCCACCAGATCGAATAGTTAGTGCCTTAGAAGTCAACGCCAGAAGCATAAAATACAATATAAATACAACAGTTCTTCCATCGTATAAAACGAATAATTGCAACCAGTATGAAACTTATGGTCATTTCTACTTTCCGAGCAACCTAGGCTTCACCCTAGGGCGTTGCTCCAACAGATTGAATAGTTAGGGCCTTAGAAGTCAACGCCCGAACCATAAAATAAAAAAAAATACAACAGTGTTTCCATCATATAACAGGAATAATTGCAACCAATTTGAAAGTGAAGGCCAATTCTACGTTCCGTGCAACCTGGGCTTCACTGTATTGCGTTGCTCCACCAGATCGAATAGTTAGTGCCTTAGAAGTCAACGCCAAAAGCATAAAATACCATATAAATACAACAGCTTTCCATCGTATAAAACGTATATTGCAACCAGTATGAAACTTATGGTCATTTCTACTTTCCGAGCAACCTAGGCTTCACCCTAGGGCGTTGCTCCAACAGATTGAATAGCTAGGGCCTTAGAAGTCAACGCGCGAACCATAAAATGCAAAAAAAATGCAACAGTGTTTCCATCATATAACAGGAATAATTGCAACGAGTTTGAAAGTGAAGGCCAATTCTACGTTCCGGGCAACATAGGCTTCACTCTATTGCGTTGCTGCACCAGATCGAATAGTTAGTGCCTTAGAAGTCAACGCCAGAAGCATAAAATACAATATAAATACATCAGCTTTCAATCGTATAAAACGAATAATTGCAACCAGTATGAAACTTATGGACATTCCTACTTTCGGAGCAAGCTAGGCTTCACCCTAGGGCGTTGCTCCAACAGATTGAATAGTTAGGGCCTTAGAAGTCAACGCCCGAAGCATAAAATGCAATAAGAATACAACAGTGTATCCATCATATAACAGGAATAATTGCAACCAGTTTGAAAGTGATGGCCAATTCTACGTTCCGGGCAACCTAGGCTTCACTCTAGGGCGTTGCTCCAACAGATTGAATAGTTAGGGCCTTAGAAGTCAACGCACGAACCATAAAATGCAAAAAAAATACAACAGTGTTTCCATCATATAACAGGAATAATTGCAACCAGTTTGAAAGTGAAGGCCAATTCTACGTTCCGGGCAACCTAGGCTTCACTCTATTGCGTTGCTCCACCAGATCGAATAGTTAGTGCCTTAGAAGTCAACGCCAGAAGCATAAAATACAATATAAATACAACAGCTTTCCATCGTATAAAACGAATAATTGCAACCAGTATGAAACTTATGGACATTTCTACTTTCTCAGCAACATAGGCTTCACCCTAGGGCGTTGCTCTAACAGATTGAATAGTTAGGGCCTTAGAAGTCAACGCCCGAACCATAAAACGCAAAGAAAATACAACAGTGTTTCCATCATATAACAGGAATAATTGCAACGAGTTTGAAAGTGAAGGCCAATTCTACGTTCCGGGCAACATAGGCTTCACTCTATTGCGTTGCTCCACCAGATCGAATAGTTAGTGCCTTAGAAGTCAACGCCAGAAGCATAAAATACAATATAAATACAACAGCTTTCAATCGTATAAAACGAATAATTGCAACCAGTATGAAACTTATGGACATTCCTACTTTCGGAGCAACCTAGGCTTCACCCTAGGGCGTTGCCCCAACAGATTGAATAGTTAGGGCCTTAGAAGTCAACGCCCGATCCATAAAACGCAAAAAAAAAACAACAGTGTCTCCATCATATAACAGGAATAATTGCAACCAGTTTGAAAGTGATGGCCTATTCTACGTTCCGGGCAACCTAGGCTTCACTCTATGTCGTGGCTCCACCAGATCGAATAGTTAGTGCCTTAGAAGTCAACGCCAGAAGCATAAAATACAATATAAATACAACAGTTCTTCCATCGTATAAAACGAATAATTGCAACCAGTATGAAACTTATGGTCATTTCTACTTTCCGAGCAACCTAGGCTTCACCCTAGGGCGTTGCTCCAACAGATTGAATAGTTAGGGCCTTAGAAGTCAACGCCCGAACCATAAAATGCAAAAAAAATACAACAGTGTTTCCATCATATAACCGGAATAATTGCAACCAATTTGAAAGTGAAGGCCAATTCTACGTTCCGTGCAACCTGGGCTTCACTGTATTGCGTTGCTCCACCAGATCGAATAGTTAGTGCCTTAGAAGTCAACGCCAAAAGCATAAAATACCATATAAATACAACAGCTTTCCATCGTATAAAACGTATATTGCAACCAGTATGAAACTTATGGTCATTTCTACTTTCCGAGCAACCTAGGCTTCACCCTAGGGCGCTGCTCCAACAGATTGAATAGTTAGGGCCTTAGAAGTCAACGCCCGAACCATAAAATGCAAAAAAAATACAGCAGTGTTTCCATCATATAACAGGTATAATTGCAACCAGTTTGAAATTGATGGCCAATTCTACGTTCCGGGCAACCTAGGCATCACTCTATTGCGTTGCTGCACCAGATGGAATAGTTAGTGCCTTAGATGTCAACGCCAGAAGCATAAAATACAATATAAATACAACAGTTTTTCCATCGTATAAAACGAATAATTGCAACCAGTATGAAACTTATGGTCATTTCAACTTTCCGAGCAACCTAGGCATCACCCTAGGGCGTTGCTCCAACAGATTGAATAGTTAGGGCCTTAGAAGTCAACGCCCGAACCATAAAACGCAAAAAAAAAACAACAGTGTCTCCATCATATAACAGGAATAATTGCAACCAGTTTGAAAGTGATGGCCAATTCTACGTTCCGGGCAACCTAGGCTTCACTCTAGGGCGTTGCTCCAACAGATTGAATAGTTAGGGCCTTAGAAGTCAACGCACGAACCATAAAATGCAAAAAAAATACAACAGTGTTTCCATCATATAACAGGAATAATTGCAACCAGTTTGAAAGTGAAGGCCAATTCTACGTTCCGGGCAACCTAGGCTTCACTCTATTGCGTTGCTCCACCAGATCGAATAGTTAGTGCCTTAGAAGTCAACGCCAGAAGCATAAAATACAATATAAATACAACAGCTTTCCATCGTATAAAACGAATAATTGCAACCAGTATGAAACTTATGGACATTTCTACTTTCTCAGCAACCTAGGCTTCACCCTAGGGCGTTGCTCTAACAGATTGAATAGTTAGGGCCTTAGAAGTCAACGCCCGAACCATAAAACGCAAAGAAAATACAACAGTGTTTCCATCATATAACAGGAATAATTGCAACGAGTTTGAAAGTGAAGGCCAATTCTACGTTCCGGGCAACATAGGCTTCACTCTATTGCGTTGCTCCACCAGATCGAATAGTTAGTGCCTTAGAAGTCAACGCCAGAAGCATAAAATACAATATAAATACAACAGCTTTCAATCGTATAAAACGAATAATTGCAACCAGTATGAAACTTATGGACATTCCTACTTTCGGAGCAACCTAGGCTTCACCCTAGGGCGTTGCCCCAACAGATTGAATAGTTAGGGCCTTAGAAGTCAACGCCCGATCCATAAAACGCAAAAAAAAAACAACAGTGTCTCCATCATATAACAGGAATAATTGCAACCAGTTTGAAAGTGATGGCCTATTCTACGTTCCGGGCAACCTAGGCTTCACTCTATGTCGTGGCTCCACCAGATCGAATAGTTAGTGCCTTAGAAGTCAACGCCAGAAGCATAAAATACAATATAAATACAACAGTTCTTCCATCGTATAAAACGAATAATTGCAACCAGTATGAAACTTATGGTCATTTCTACTTTCCGAGCAACCTAGGCTTCACCCTAGGGCGTTGCTCCAACAGATTGAATAGTTAGGGCCTTAGAAGTCAACGCCCGAACCATAAAATGCAAAAAAAATACAACAGTGTTTCCATCATATAACCGGAATAATTGCAACCAATTTGAAAGTGAAGGCCAATTCTACGTTCCGTGCAACCTGGGCTTCACTGTATTGCGTTGCTCCACCAGATCGAATAGTTAGTGCCTTAGAAGTCAACGCCAAAAGCATAAAATACCATATAAATACAACAGCTTTCCATCGTATAAAACGTATATTGCAACCAGTATGAAACTTATGGTCATTTCTACTTTCCGAGCAACCTAGGCTTCACCCTAGGGCGTTGCTCCAACAGATTGAATAGCTAGGGCCTTAGAAGTCAGCGCCCGAACCATAAAATGCAAAAAAAATGCAACAGTGTTTCCATCATATAACAGGAATAATTGCAACGAGTTTGAAAGTGAAGGCCAATTCTACGTTCCGGGCAACATAGGCTTCACTCTATTGCGTTGCTCCACCAGATCGAATAGTTAGTGCCTTAGAAGTCAACGCCAGAAGCATAAAATACAATATAAATACATCAGCTTTCAATCGTATAAAACGAATAATTGCAACCAGTATGAAACTTATGGACATTCCTACTTTCGGAGCAAGCTAGGCTTCACCCTAGGGCGTTGCTCCAACAGATTGAATAGTTAGGGCCTTAGAAGTCAACGCCCGAAGCATAAAATGCAATAAGAATACAACAGTGTATCCATCATATAACAGGAATAATTGCAACCAGTTTGAAAGTGATGGCCAATTCTACGTTCCGGGCAACCTAGGCTTCACTCTAGGGCGTTGCTCCAACAGATTGAATAGTTAGGGCCTTAGAAGTCAACGCACGAACCATAAAATGCAAAAAAAATACAACAGTGTTTCCATCATATAAGAGGAATAATTGCAACCAGTTTGAAAGTGAAGGCCAATTCTACGTTCCGGGCAACCTAGGCTTCACTCTATTGCGTTGCTCCACCAGATCGAATAGTTAGTGCCTTAGAAGTCAACGCCAGAAGCATAAAATACAATATAAATACAACAGCTTTCCATCGTATAAAACGAATAATTGCAACCAGTATGAAACTTATGGACATTTCTACTTTCTGAGCAACCTAGGCTTCACCCTAGGGCGTTGCTCTAACAGATTGAATAGTTAGGGCCTTAGAAGTCAACGCCCGAACCATAAAATGCAAAAAAAATACAACAGTGTTTTCATCATATATCAGGAATAATTGCAACCAGTATGAAAGTGATGGCCAATTCTACGTTCCGGGCAACCTAGGTTTCACTCCAGGGCGTTGCTCCTCCAGACCGAATAGTTACGGCCTAAGAAGTCAACGCCAGAAGCATAAAATACGATATAAATACAACAGCTTTTTCATCGTATAAAACGAATAATTGCAACCAGTATGAAACTTATGGTTATTTCTACTTTCCGAGCAACCTAGCCTTCACCCTAGGGCGTTGCTCCAACAGATTGAATAGTTAGGACCTTAGAAGTCAACGCCCTAACCATAAAATGCTAAAAAAATACAACAGTGTTTCCATCATATAACAGGAATAATTGCAACCAGTTTGAAAGTGATGGCCAATTCTACGTTCCGGGCAACCTAGGCTTCGCACTAGGGCGTTGCTCCACCTGATCGAATAGATAGTGCCTTAGAAGTCAACGCCAGAAGCATAAAATACGATATAAATACAACAGTTTTTCCATCGTATAAAACGAATAATTGCAAACAGTATGAAACTTATGTTCATTTCTACTTTCCGAACAACCTAGGCTTCACCCTAGGGCGTTGCTCCAACAGATTGAATAGTTAGGGCCTTAGAAGTCAACGCCCGAACCATAAAATTCAAAAAAAATACAACAGTGTTTCCATCATATAACAGGAATAATTGCAACCAGTTTGAAAGTGAAGGCCAATTCTACGTTCCGGGCAAGCTAGGCTTCACTCTATTGCGTTGCTCCACCAGATCGAATAGTTAGTGCCTTAGAAGTCAACGCCAGAAGCATAAAATACAATATAAATACAACAGCTTTCCATCGTATAAAACGAATAATTGCAACCAGTATGAAACTTATGGACATTTCTACTTTCTGAGCAACCTAGGCTTCACCCTAGGGCGTTGCTCCAATAGATTGAATAGTTAGGGCCTTAGAAGTCAACGCCCGAACCATAAAACGCAAAAAAAATACAACAGTGTTTCCGTCATATAACAGGAATAATTGCAACCAGTTTGAAAGTGGTGGCCAATTCTACGTTCCGGGCAACCTAGGCTTCACTCTATGGCGTGGCTCCACCAGATCGAATAGTTAGTGCCTTAGAAGTCAACGCCAGAAGCATAAAATACAATATAAATACAACAGTTTTTCCATCGTATAAAACGAGTAATTGCAACCAGTATGAAACTTATGGTCATTTCAACTTTCCGAGCAACCTAGGCTTCACCCTAGAGCGTTGCTCCAACGGATTGAATAGTTAGTGCCTTAGAAGTCAACGCCCGAACCATAAAATGCAAAAAAAATACAACAGTGTTTCCATCATATATCAGGAATAATTGCAACCAGTATGAAAGTGATGGCCAATTCTACGTTCCGGGCAACCTAGGTTTCACTCCAGGGCGTTGCTCCACCAGACCGAATAGTGACGGCCTAAGAAGTCAACGCCAGAAGCATAAAATACGATATAAATACAACAGTTTTTCCATCGTATAAAACGAATAATTGCAACCAGTATGAAACTTATGGTCATTTCAACTTTCCGAGCAACCTAGGCATCACCCTAGGGCGTTGCTCCAACGGATTGAATAGTTAGGGCCTTAGAAGTCAACGCCCGAACCATAAAATGCAAAAAAAATACAGCAGTGTTTCCATCATATAACAGGTATAATTGCAACCAGTTTGAAATTGATGGCCAATTCTACGTTCCGGGCAACCTAGGCATCACTCTATTGCGTTGTTGCACCAGATGGAATAGTTAGTGCCTTAGATGTCAACGCCAGAAGCATAAAATACAATATAAATACAACAGTTTTTCCATCGTATAAAACGAATAATTGCAACCAGTATGAAACTTATGGTCATTTCTACTTTCCGAGCAACCTAGGCTTCACCCTATGGCGTTCCTCCAACAGATTGAATAGTTAGGACCTTAGAAGTCAACGCCCTAACCATAAAATGCAGAAAAATACAACAGTGTTTCCATCATATAACAGGAATAATTGCAACCAGTTTGAAAGTGATGGCCAATTCTACGTTCCGGGCAACCTAGGCTTCGCACTAGGGCGTTGCTCCACCAGATCGAATAGATAGTGCCTTAGAAGTCAACGCCAGAAGCATAAAATACGATATAAATACAACAGTTTTTCCATCGTATAAAACGAATAATTGCAAACAGTATGAAACTTATGTTCATTTCTACTTTCCGAGCAACCTAGGCTTCACCCTAGGGCGTTGCTCCAACAGATTGAATAGTTAGGGCCTTAGAAGTCAACGCCCGAACCATAAAATGCAAAAAAAATACAACAGTGTAACCATCATATATCAGGAATAATTGCTACCAGTTTGAAAGTGATGGCCAATTCTACGTTCCGGGCAACCTAGGTTTCACTCCAGGGCGTTGCTCCACCAGACCGAATAGTTACGGCCTAAGAAGTCAACACCAGAAGCATAAAATACGATATAAATACAACAGCTTTTCCATCGTATAAAACGAATAATTGCAACCAGTATGAAACTTATGGTCATTTCTACTTTCCGAGCAACCAAGGCTTCACCCTAGGGCGTTGCTCCAACAGATTGAATAGTTAGGACCTTAGAAGTCAACGCCCTAACCATAAAATGCAAAAAAAATACAACAGTGTTTCCATCATATGACAGGAATAATTGCAACCAGTTTGAAAGTGATGGCCAATTCTACGTTCCGGGCGACCTAGGCTTCACTCTATTGCGTTGCTCCACCAGATCGAATAGTTAGTGCCTTAGAAGTCAACGCCAGAAGCATAAAATACAATATAAATACAACAGCTTTCCATCGTATAAAACGAATAATTGCAACCAGTATGAAACTTATGGACATTTCTACTTTCTGAGCAACCTAGGCTTCACCCTAGGGCGTTGCTCCAACAGATTGAATAGTTAGGGCCTTAGAAGTCAACGCCCGAACCATAAAACGCAAAAAAAATACAACAGTGTTTCCATCATATAACAGGAATAATTGCAACCAGTTTGAAAGTGGTGGCCAATTCTAAGTTCCGGGCAACCTAGGCTTCACTCTATGTCGTGGCTCCACCAGATCGAATAGTTAGTGCCTTAGAAGTCAACGCCAGAAGCATGAAATACAATATAAATACAACAGTTCTTCCATCGTATAAACCGAATAATTGCAACCAGTATGAAACTTATGGTCATTTCAACTTTCCGAGCAACCTAGGCTTCACCCTAGGGCGTTGCTCCAACGGATTGAATAGTTAGGGCCTTAGAAGTCAACGCCCGAACCATAAAATGCAAAAAAAATACAGCAGTGTTTCCATCATATAACAGGTATAATTGCAACCAGTTTGAAATTGATGGCCAATTCTACGTTCCGGGCAACCTAGGCATCACTCTATTGCGTTGCTGCACCAGATGGAATAGTTAGTGCCTTAGATGTCAACGCCAGAAGCATAAAATACAATATAAATACAACAGTTTTTCCATCGTATAAAACGAATAATTGCAACCAGTATGAAACTTATGGTCATTTCAACTTTCCGAGCAACCTAGGCATCACCCTAGGGCGTTGCTCCAACGGATTGAATAGTTAGGGCCTTAGAAGTCAACGCCCGAACCATAAAATGCAAAAAAAATACAGCAGTGTTTCCATCATATAACAGGTATAATTGCAACCAGTTTGAAATTGATGGCCAATTCTACGTTCCGGGCAACCTAGGCATCACTCTATTGCGTTGCTGCACCAGATGGAATAGTTAGTGCCTTAGATGTCAACGCCAGAAGCATAAAATACAATATAAATACAACAGTTTTTCCATCGTATAAAACGAATAATTGCAACCAGTATGAAACTTATGGTCATTTCAACTTTCCGAGCAACCTAGGCATCACCCTAGGGCGTTGCTCCAACGGATTGAATAGTTAGGGCCTTAGAAGTCAACGCCCGAACCATAAAATGCAAAAAAAATACAGCAGTGTTTCCATCATATAACAGGTATAATTGCAACCAGTTTGAAATTGATGGCCAATTCTACGTTCCGGGCAACCTAGGCATCACTCTATTGCGTTGCTGCGCCAGATGGAATAGTTAGTGCCTTAGATGTCAACGCCAGAAGCATAAAATACAATATAAATACAACAGTTTTTCCATCGTATAAAACGAATAATTGCAACCAGGATGAAACTTATGGTCATTTCTACTTTCCGAGCAACCTAGGCTTCACCCTATGGCGCTGCTCCAACAGATTGAATAGTTAGGACCTTAGAAGTCAACGCCCTAACCATAAAATGCAGAAAAATACGACAGTGTTTCCATCATATAACAGGAATAATTGCAACCAGTTTGAAAGTGATGGCCAATTCTACGTTCCGGGCAACCTAGGCTTCGCACTAGGGCGTTGCTCCACCAGATCGAATAGATAGTGCCTTAGAAGTCAACGCCAGAAGCATAAAATACGATATAAATACAACAGTTTTTCCATCGTATAAAACGAATAATTGCAAACAGTATGAAACTTATGTTCATTTCTACTTTCCGAGCAACCTAGGCTTCACCCTAGGGCGTTGCTCCAACAGATTGAATAGTTAGGGCCTTAGAAGTCAACGCCCGAACCATAAAATGCAAAAAAAATACAACAGTGTAACCATCATATATCAGGAATAATTGCTACCAGTTTGAAAGTGATGGCCAATTCTACGTTCCGGGCAACCTAGGTTTCACTCCAGGGCGTTGCTCCACCAGACCGAATAGTTACGGCCTTAGAAGTCAACACCAGAAGCATAAAATACGATATAAATACAACAGCTTTTCCATCGTATAAAACGAATAATTGCAACCAGTATGAAACTTATGGTCATTTCTACTTTCCGAGCAACCAAGGCTTCACCCTAGGGCGTTGCTCCAACAGATTGAATAGTTAGGACCTTAGAAGTCAACGCCCTAACCATAAAATGCAAAAAAAATACAACAGTGTTTCCATCATATGACAGGAATAATTGCAACCAGTTTGAAAGTGATGGCCAATTCTACGTTCCGGGCGACCTAGGCTTCACTCTATTGCGTTGCTCCACCAGATCGAATAGTTAGTGCCTTAGAAGTCAACGCCAGAAGCATAAAATACAATATAAATACAACAGCTTTCCATCGTATAAAACGAATAATTGCAACCAGTATGAAACTTATGGACATTTCTACTTTCTGAGCAACCTAGGCTTCACCCTAGGGCGTTGCTCCAACAGATTGAATAGTTAGGGCCTTAGAAGTCAACGCCCGAACCATAAAACGCAAAAAAAATACAACAGTGTTTCCATCATATAACAGGAATAATTGCAACCAGTTTGAAAGTGGTGGCCAATTCTAAGTTCCGGGCAACCTAGGCTTCACTCTATGGCGTGGCTCCACCAGATCGAATAGTTAGTGCCTTAGAAGTCAACGCCAGAAGCATAAAATACAATATAAATACAACAGTTTTTCCATCGTATAAAACGAATAATTGCAACCAGTATGAAACTTATGGTCATTTCAACTTTCCGAGCAACCTAGGCTTCACCCTAGAGCGTTGCTCCAACGGATTGAATAGTTAGTGCCTTAGAAGTCAACGCCCGAACCATAAAATGCAAAAAAAATACAACAGTGTTTCCATCATATATCAGGAATAATTGCAACCAGTATGAAAGTGATGGCCAATTCTGCGTTCCGGGCAACCTAGGTTTCACTCCAGGGCGTTGCTCCACCAGACCGAATAGTTACGGCCTAAGAAGTCAACGCCAGAAGCATAAAATACGATATAAATACAACAGCTTTTTCATCGTATAAAACGAATAATTGCAACCAGTATGAAACTTATGGTCATTTCTACTTTCCGAGCAAGCTGGGCTTCACCCTAGGGCGTTGGTCCAACAGATTGAATAGTTAGGGCCTTAGAAGTCTACGCCCGAAGCATAAAATGCAATAAAAATACAACAGTGTTTCCATAATATATCAGGAATAATTGCAACCAGTTTGAAAGTGATGGCCAATTCTACGTTCCGGACAACCTAGGTTTCACTCCAGGGCGTTGCTCCACTAGACCGAATATTTACGGCCTAAGAAGTTAACGCCAGAAGCATAAAATACGATATAAATACAACAGCTTTTCCATCCTATAAAACGAATAATTGCAACCAGTATGAAACTTATGGTCATTTCTACTTTCCGAGCAACCTAGGCTTCACCCTAGGGCGTTGCTCCAACAGATTGAATAGTTAGGGCCTTAGAAGTCAACGCCCGAACCATAAAATGCAAAAAAAATACAACAGTGTTTCCATCATATAACAGGAATAATTGCAACCAATTTGAAAGTGAAGGCCAATTCTACGTTCCGTGCAACCTGAGCTTCACTGTATTGCGTTGCTCCACCAGATCGAATAGTTAGTGCCTTAGAAGTCAACGCCAAAAGCATAAAATACCATATAAATACAACAGTTTTTCCATCGTATAAAACGTATATTGCAACCAGTATGAAACTTATGGTCATTTCTACTTTCCGAGCAACCTAGGCTTCACCCTAGGGCGTTGCTCCAACAGATTGAATAGCTAGGGCCTTAGAAGTCAACGCCCGAACCATAAAATGCAAAAAAAATGCAACAGTGTTTCCATCATATAACAGGAATAATTGCAACGAGTTTGAAAGTGAAGGCCAATTCTACGTTCCGGGCAACATAGGCTTCACTCTATTGCGTTGCTCCACCAGATCGAATAGTTAGTGCCTTAGAAGTCAACGCCAGAAGCATAAAATACAATATAAATACAACAGCTTTCAATCGTATAAAACGAATAATTGCAACCAGTATGAAACTTATGGACATTCCTACTTTCGGAGCAACCTAGGCTTCACCCTAGGGCGTTGCCCCAACAGATTGAATAGTTAGGGCCTTAGAAGTCAACGCCCGAACCATAAAACGCAAAAAAAAAACAACAGTGTCTCCATCATATAACAGGAATAATTGCAACCAGTTTGAAAGTGATGGCCTATTCTACGTTCCGGGCAACCTAGGCTTCACTCTATGTCGTGGCTCCACCAGATCGAATAGTTAGTGCCTTAGAAGTCAACGCCAGAAGCATAAAATACAATATAAATACAACAGTTCTTCCATCGTATAAAACGAATAATTGCAACCAGTATGAAACTTATGGTCATTTCTACTTTCCGAGCAACCTAGGCTTCACCCTAGGGCGTTGCTCCAACAGATTGAATAGTTAGGGCCTTAGAAGTCAACGCCCGAACCATAAAATGCAAAAAAAATACAACAGTGTTTCCATCATATAACAGGAATAATTGCAACCAATTTGAAAGTGAAGGCCAATTCTACGTTCCGTGCAACCTGGGCTCCACTGTATTGCGTTGCTCCACCAGATCGAATAGTTAGTGCCTTAGAAGTCAACGCCAAAAGCATAAAATACCATATAAATACAACAGTTTTTCCATCGTTTAAAACGTATATTGCAACCAGTATGAAACTTATGGTCATTTCTACTTTCCGAGCAACCTAGGCTTCACCCTAGGGCGTTGCTCCAACAGATTGAATAGCTAGGGCCTTAGAAGTCAACGCCCGAACAATAAAATGCAAAAAAAATGCAACAGTGTTTCCATCATATAACAGGAATAATTGCAACGAGTTTGAAAGTGAAGGCCAATTCTACGTTCCGGGCAACATAGGCTTCACTCTATTGCGTTGCTCCACCAGATCGAATAGTTAGTGCCTTAGAGGTCAACGCCAGAAGCATAAAATACAGTATAAATACAACAGCTTTCAATCGTATAAAACGAATAATTGCAACCAGTATGAAACTTATGGACATTCCTACTTTCGGAGCAACCTAGGCTTCACCCTAGGGCGTTGCCCCAACAGATTGAATAGTTAGGGCCTTAGAAGTCAACGCCCGAACCATAAAACGCAAAAAAAAAACTACAGTGTCTCCATCATATAACAGGAATAATTGCAACCAGTTTTAAAGTGATGGCCTATTCTACGTTCCGGGCAACCTAGGCTTCACTCTATGTCGTGGCTCCACCAGATCGAATAGTTAGTGCCTTAGAAGTCAACGCCAGAAGCATAAAATACAATATAAATACAACAGTTCTTCCATCGTATAAACCGAATAATTGCAACCAGTATGAAACTTATGGTCATTTCAACTTTCCGAGCAACCTAGGCTTCACCCTAGGGCGTTGCTCCAACGGATTGAATAGTTAGGGCCTTAGAAGTCAACGCCCGAACCATAAAATGCAAAAAAAATACAGCAGTGTTTCCATCATATAACAGGTATAATTGCAACCAGTTTGAAACTGATGGCCAATTCTACGTTCCGGGCAACCTAGGCATCACTCTATTGCGTTGCTGCACCAGATCGAATAGTTAGTGCCTTAGATGTCAACGCCAGAAGCATAAAATACAATATAAATACAACAGTTTTTCCATCGTATAAAACGAATAATTGCAACCAGTATGAAACTTATGGTCATTTCTACTTTCCGAGCAACCTAGGCTTCACCCTATGGCGTTGCTCCAACAGATTGAATAGTTAGGACCTTAGAAGTCAACGCCCTAACCATAAAATGCAGAAAAATACAACAGTGTTTCCATCATATAACAGGAATAATTGCAACCAGTTTGAAAGTGATGGCCAATTCTACGTTCCGGGCAACCTAGGCTTCGCACTAGGGCGTTGCTCCACCAGATCGAATAGATAGTGCCTTAGAAGTCAACGCCAGAAGCATAAAATACGATATAAATACAACAGTTTTTCCATCGTATAAAACGAATAATTGCAACCAGTATGAAACTTATGGTCATTTCTACTTTCCGAGCAACCTAGGCTTCACCCTATGGCGTTGCTCCAACAGATTGAATAGTTAGGACCTTAGAAGTCAACGCCCTAACCATAAAATGCAGAAAAATACAACAGTGTTTCCATCATATAACAGGAATAATTGCAACCAGTTTGAAAGTGATGGCCAATTCTACGTTCCGGGCAACCTAGGCTTCGCACTAGGGCGTTGCTCCACCAGATCGAATAGATAGTGCCTTAGAAGTCAACGCCAGAAGCATAAAATACGATATAAATACAACAGTTTTTCCATCGTATAAAACGAATAATTGCAAACAGTATGAAACTTATGTTCATTTCTACTTTCCGAGCAACCTAGGCTTCACCCTAGGGCGTTGCTCCAACAGATTGAATAGTTAGGGCCTTAGAAGTCAACGCCCTAACCATAAAATGCAGAAAAATACAACAGTGTTTCCATCATATAACAGGAATAATTGCAACCAGTTTGAAAGTGATGGCCAATTCTACGTTCCGGGCAACCTAGGCTTCGCACTAGGGCGTTGCTCCACCAGATCGAATAGATAGTGCCTTAGAAGTCAACGCCAGAAGCATAAAATACGATATAAATACAACAGTTTTTCCATCGTATAAAACGAATAATTGCAACCAGTATGAAACTTATGGTCATTTCTACTTTCCGAGCAACCTAGGCTTCACCCTATGGCGTTGCTCCAACAGATTGAATAGTTAGGACCTTAGAAGTCAACGCCCTAACCATAAAATGCAGAAAAATACAACAGTGTTTCCATCATATAACAGGAATAATTGCAACCAGTTTGAAAGTGATGGCCAATTCTACGTTCCGGGCAACCTAGGCTTCGCACTAGGGCGTTGCTCCACCAGATCGAATAGATAGTGCCTTAGAAGTCAACGCCAGAAGCATAAAATACGATATAAATACAACAGTTTTTCCATCGTATAAAACGAATAATTGCAAACAGTATGAAACTTATGTTCATTTCTACTTTCCGAGCAACCTAGGCTTCACCCTAGGGCGTTGCTCCAACAGATTGAATAGTTAGGGCCTTAGAAGTCAACGCCCGAACCATAAAATGCAAAAAAAATACAACAGTGTATCCATCATATATCAGGAATAATTGCAACCAGTTTGAAAGTGATGGCCAATTCTACGTTCCGGGCAACCTAGGTTTCACTCCAGGGCGTTGCTCCACCAGACTGAATAGTTACGGCCTAAGAAGTCAACACCAGAAGCATAAAATACGATATAAATACAACAGCTTTTCCATCGTATAAAACGAATAATTGCAACCAGTATGAAACTTATGGTCATTTCTACTTTCCGAGCAACCTAGGCTTCACCCTAGGGCGTTGCTCCAACAGATTGAATAGTTAGGACCTTAGAAGTCAACGCCCTAACCATAAAATGCAAAAAAAATACAACAGTGTTTCCATCATATGACAAGAATAATTGCAACCAGTTTGAAAGTGATGGCCCATTCTACGTTCCGGGCAACCTAGGCTTCGCACTAGGGCGTTGCTCCACCTGATCGAATAGATAGTGCCTTAGAAGTCAACGCCAGAAGCATAAAATACGATATAAATACAACAGTTTTTCCATCGTATAAAACGAATAATTGCAAACAGTATGAAACTTATGTTCATTTCTACTTTCCGAGCAACCTAGGCTTCACCCTAGGGCGTTGCTCCAACAGATTGAATAGTTAGGGCCTTAGAAGTCAACGCCCGAACCATGAAATGCAAAAAAAATACAACAGTGTTTCCATCATATAACAGGAATAATTGCAACCAGTTTGAAAGTGAAGGCCAATTCTACGTTCCGGGCAACCTAGGCTTCACACTATTGCGTTGCTCCACCAGATCGAATAGTTAGTGCCTTAGAAGTCAACGCCAGAAGCATAAAATACAGTATAAATACAACAGCTTTCCATCGTATAAAACGAATAATTGCAACCAGTATGAAACTTATGGACATTTCTACTTTCTGAGCAACCTAGGCTTCACCCTAGGGCGTTGCTCCAACAGATTGAATAGTTAGGGCCTTAGATGTCAACGCCCGAACCATAAAACGCAAAAAAAATACAACAGTGTTTCCATCATATAACAGGAATAATTGCAACCAGTTTGAAAGTGGTGGCCAATTCTAAGTTCCGGGCAACCTAGGCTTCACTCTATGGCGTGGCTCCACCAGATCGAATAGTTAGTGCCTTAGAAGTCAACGCCAGAAGCATAAAATACAATATAAATACAACAGTTTTTCCATCGTATAAAACGAATAATTGCAACCAGTATGAAACTTATGGTCATTTCAACTTTCCGAGCAACCTAGGCTTCACCCTAGGGCGTTGCTCCAACGGATTGAATAGTTAGGGCCTTAGAAGTCAACGCCCGAACCATAAAATGCAAAAAAAATACAGCAGTGTTTCCATCATATAACAGGTATAATTGCAACCAGTTTGAAATTGATGGCCAATTCTACGTTCCGGGCAACCTAGGCATCACTCTATTGCGTTGCTGCACCAGATGGAATAGTTAGTGCCTTAGATGTCAACGCCAGAAGCATAAAATACAATATAAATACAACAGTTTTTCCATCGTATAAAACGAATAATTGCAACCAGTATGAAACTTATGGTCATTTCTACTTTCCGAGCAACCTAGGCTTCACCCTATGGCGTTGCTCCAACAGATTGAATAGTTAGGACCTTAGAAGTCAACGCCCTAACCATAAAATGCAGAAAAATACAACAGTGTTTCCATCATATAACAGGAATAATTGCAACCAGTTTGAAAGTGATGGCCAATTCCACGTTCCGGGCAACCTAGGCTTCGCACTAGGGCGTTGCTCCACCAGATCGAATAGATAGTGCCTTAGAAGTCAACGCCAGAAGCATAAAATACGATATAAATACAACAGTTTTTCCATCGTATAAAACGAATAATTGCAAACAGTATGAAGCTTATGTTCATTTCTACTTTCCGAGCAACCTAGGCTTCACCCTAGGGCGTTGCTCCAACAGATTGAATAGTTAGGGCCTTAGAAGTCAACGCCCGAACCATAAAATGCAAAAAAAATACAACAGTGTATCCATCATATATCAGGAATAATTGCAACCAGTTTGAAAGTGATGGCCAATTCTACGTTCCGGGCAACCTAGGTTTCACTCCAGGGCGTTGCTCCACCAGACCGAATAGTTACGGCCTAAGAAGTCAACACCAGAAGCATAAAATACGATATAAATACAACAGCTTTTCCATCGTATAAAACGAATAATTGCAACCAGTATGAAACTTATGGTCATTTCTACTTTCCGAGCAACCTAGGCTTCACCCTATGGCGTTGCTCCAACAGATTGAATAGTTAGGACCTTAGAAGTCAACGCCCTAACCATAAAATGCAGAAAAATACAACAGTGTTTCCATCATATAACAGGAATAATTGCAACCAGTTTGAAAGTGATGGCCAATTCTACGTTCCGGGCAACCTAGGCTTCGCACTAGGGCGTTGCTCCACCAGATCGAATAGATAGTGCCTTAGAAGTCAACGCCAGAAGCATAAAATACGATATAAATACAACAGTTTTTCCATCGTATAAAACGAATAATTGCAACCAGTATGAAACTTATGGTCATTTCTACTTTCCGAGCAACCTAGGCTTCACCCTATGGCGTTGCTCCAACAGATTGAATAGTTAGGACCTTAGAAGTCAACGCCCTAACCATAAAATGCAGAAAAATACAACAGTGTTTCCATCATATAACAGGAATAATTGCAACCAGTTTGAAAGTGATGGCCAATTCTACGTTCCGGGCAACCTAGGCTTCGCACTAGGGCGTTGCTCCACCAGATCGAATAGATAGTGCCTTAGAAGTCAACGCCAGAAGCATAAAATACGATATAAATACAACAGTTTTTCCATCGTATAAAACGAATAATTGCAAACAGTATGAAACTTATGTTCATTTCTACTTTCCGAGCAACCTAGGCTTCACCCTAGGGCGTTGCTCCAACAGATTGAATAGTTAGGGCCTTAGAAGTCAACGCCCGAACCATAAAATGCAAAAAAAATACAACAGTGTATCCATCATATATCAGGAATAATTGCAACCAGTTTGAAAGTGATGGCCAATTCTACGTTCCGGGCAACCTAGGTTTCACTCCAGGGCGTTGCTCCACCAGACCGAATAGTTACGGCCTAAGAAGTCAACACCAGAAGCATAAAATACGATATAAATACAACAGCTTTTCCATCGTATAAAACGAATAATTGCAACCAGTATGAAACTTATGGTCATTTCTACTTTCCGAGCAACCTAGGCTTCACCCTAGGGCGTTGCTCCAACAGATTGAATAGTTAGGACCTTAGAAGTCAACGCCCTAACCATAAAATGCAAAAAAAATACAACAGTGTTTCCATCATATGACAAGAATAATTGCAACCAGTTTGAAAGTGATGGCCCATTCTACGTTCCGGGCAACCTAGGCTTCGCACTAGGGCGTTGCTCCACCTGATCGAATAGATAGTGCCTTAGAAGTCAACGCCAGAAGCATAAAATACGATATAAATACAACAGTTTTTCCATCGTATAAAACGAATAATTGCAAACAGTATGAAACTTATGTTCATTTCTACTTTCCGAGCAACCTAGGCTTCACCCTAGGGCGTTGCTCCAACAGATTGAATAGTTAGGGCCTTAGAAGTCAACGCCCGAACCATGAAATGCAAAAAAAATACAACAGTGTTTCCATCATATAACAGGAATAATTGCAACCAGTTTGAAAGTGAAGGCCAATTCTACGTTCCGGGCAACCTAGGCTTCACTCTATTGCGTTGCTCCACCAGATCGAATAGTTAGTGCCTTAGAAGTCAACGCCAGAAGCATAAAATACAGTATAAATACAACAGCTTTCCATCGTATAAAACGAATAATTGCAACCAGTATGAAACTTATGGACATTTCTACTTTCTGAGCAACCTAGGCTTCACCCTAGGGCGTTGCTCCAACAGATTGAATAGTTAGGGCCTTAGATGTCAACGCCCGAACCATAAAACGCAAAAAAAATACAACAGTGTTTCCATCATATAACAGGAATAATTGCAACCAGTTTGAAAGTGGTGGCCAATTCTAAGTTCCGGGCAACCTAGGCTTCACTCTATGGCGTGGCTCCACCAGATCGAATAGTTAGTGCCTTAGAAGTCAACGCCAGAAGCATAAAATACAATATAAATACAACAGTTTTTCCATCGTATAAAACGAATAATTGCAACCAGTATGAAACTTATGGTCATTTCAACTTTCCGAGCAACCTAGGCTTCACCCTAGGGCGTTGCTCCAACGGATTGAATAGTTAGGGCCTTAGAAGTCAACGCCCGAACCATAAAATGCAAAAAAAATACAGCAGTGTTTCCATCATATAACAGGTATAATTGCAACCAGTTTGAAATTGATGGCCAATTCTACGTTCCGGGCAACCTAGGCATCACTCTATTGCGTTGCTGCACCAGATGGAATAGTTAGTGCCTTAGATGTCAACGCCAGAAGCATAAAATACAATATAAATACAACAGTTTTTCCATCGTATAAAACGAATACTTGCAACCAGTATGAAACTTATGGTCATTTCTACTTTCCGAGCAACCTAGGCTTCACCCTATGGCGTTGCTCCAACAGATTGAATAGTTAGGACCTTAGAAGTCAACGCCCTAACCATAAAATGCAGAAAAATACAACAGTGTTTCCATCATATAACAGGAATAATTGCAACCAGTTTGAAAGTGATGGCCAATTCCACGTTCCGGGCAACCTAGGCTTCGCACTAGGGCGTTGCTCCACCAGATCGAATAGATAGTGCCTTAGAAGTCAACGCCAGAAGCATAAAATACGATATAAATACAACAGTTTTTCCATCGTATAAAACGAATAATTGCAAACAGTATGAAACTTATGTTCATTTCTACTTTCCGAGCAACCTAGGCTTCACCCTAGGGCGTTGCTCCAACAGATTGAATAGTTAGGGCCTTAGAAGTCAACGCCCGAACCATAAAATGCAAAAAAAATACAACAGTGTATCCATCATATATCAGGAATAATTGCAACCAGTTTGAAAGTGATGGCCAATTCTACGTTCCGGGCAACCTAGGTTTCACTCCAGGGCGTTGCTCCACCAGACCGAATAGTTACGGCCTAAGAAGTCAACACCAGAAGCATAAAATACGATATAAATACAACAGCTTTTCCATCGTATAAAACGAATAATTGCAACCAGTATGAAACTTATGGTCATTTATACTTTCCGAGCAACCTAGGCTTCACCCTAGGGCGTTGCTCCAACAGATTGAATAGTTAGGACCTTAGAAGTCAACGCCCTAACCATAAAATGCAAAAAAAATACAACAGTGTTTCCATCATATGACAGGAATAATTGCAACCAGTTTGAAAGTGATGGCCCATTCTACGTTCCGGGCAACCTAGGCTTCGCACTAGGGCGTTGCTCCACCTGATCGAATAGATAGTGCCTTAGAAGTCAACGCCAGAAGCATAAAATACGATATAAATACAACAGTTTTTCCATCGTATAAAACGAATAATTGCAAACAGTATGAAACTTATGTTCATTTCTACTTTCCGAGCAACCTAGGCTTCACCCTAGGACGTTGCTCCAACAGATTGAATAGTTAGGGCCTTAGAAGTCAACGCCCGAACCATGAAATGCAAAAAAAATACAACAGTGTTTCCATCATATAACAGGAATAATTGCAACCAGTTTGAAAGTGAAGGCCAATTCTACGTTCCGGGCAACCTAGGCTTCACTCTATTGCGTTGCTCCACCAGATCGAATAGTTAGTGCCTTAGAAGTCAACGCCAGAAGCATAAAATACAGTATAAATACAACAGCTTTCCATCGTATAAAACGAATAATTGCAACCAGTATGAAACTTATGGACATTTCTACTTGCTGAGCAACCTAGGCTTCACCCTAGGGCGTTGCTCCAACAGATTGAATAGTTAGGGCCTTAGATGTCAACGCCCGAACCATAAAACGCAAAAAAAATACAACAGTGTTTCCATCATATAACAGGAATAATTGCAACCAGTTTGAAAGTGGTGGCCAATTCTAAGTTCCGGGCAACCTAGGCTTCACTCTATGGCGTGGCTCCACCAGATCGAATAGTTAGTGCCTTAGAAGTCAACGCCAGAAGCATAAAATACAATATAAATACAACAGTTTTTCCATCGTATAAAACGAATAATTGCAACCAGTATGAAACTTATGGTCATTTCTACTTTCCGAGCAACCTAGGCTTCACCCTATGGCGTTGCTCCAACAGATTGAATAGTTAGGACCTTAGAAGTCAACGCCCTAACCATAAAATGCAGAAAAATACAACAGTGTTTCCATCATATAACAGGAATAATTGCAACCAGTTTGAAAGTGATGGCCAATTCTACGTTCCGGGCAACCTAGGTTTCACTCCAGGGCGTTGCTCCACCAGACCGAATAGTTACGGCCTAAGAAGTCAACAGCAGAAGCATAAAATACGATATAAATACAACAGCTTTTCCATCGTATAAAACGAATAATTGCAACCAGTATGAAACTTATGGTCATTTCTACTTTCCGAGCAACCTAGGCTTCACCCTAGGGCGTTGCTCCAACAGATTGAATAGTTAGGACCTTAGAAGTCAACGCCCTAACCATAAAATGCAAAAAAAATACAACAGTGTTTCCATCATATGACAGGAATAATTGCAACCAGTTTGAAAGTGATGGCCCATTCTACGTTCCGGGCAACCTAGGCTTCGCACTAGGGCGTTGCTCCATCTGATCGAATAGATAGTGCCTTAGAAGTCAACGCCAGAAGCATAAAATACGATATAAATACAACAGTTTTTCCATCGTATGAAACGAATAATTGCAAACAGTATGAAACTTATGTTCATTTCTACTTTCCGAGCAACCTAGGCTTCACCCTAGGGCGTTGCTCCAACAGATTGAATAGTTAGGGCCTTAGAAGTCAACGCCCGAACCATAAAATGCAAAAAAAATACAACATTGTTTCCATCATATAACAGGAATAATTGCAACCAGTTTGAAAGTGAAGGCCAATTCTACGTTCCGGGCGACCTAGGCTTCACTCTATTGCGTTGCTCCACCAGATCGAATAGTTAGTGCCTTAGAAGTCAACGCCAGAAGCATAAAATACAATATAAATACAACAGCTTTCCATCGTATAAAACGAATAATTGCAACCAGTATGAAACTTATGGACATTTCTACTTTCTGAGCAACCTAGGCTTCACCCTAGGGCGTTGCTCCAACAGATTGAATAGTTAGGGCCTTAGAAGTCAACGCCCGAACCATAAAACGCAAAAAAAATACAACAGTGTTTCCATCATATAACAGGAATAATTGCAACCAGTTTGAAAGTGGTGGCCAATTCTAAGTTCCGGGCAACCTAGGTTTCACTCCAGGGCGTTGCTCCACCAGACCGAATAGTTACGGCCTAAGAAGTCAACGCCAGAAGCATAAAATACGATATAAATACAACAGCTTTTTCATCGTATAAAACGAATAATTGCAACCAGTATGAAACTTATGGTCATTTCTACTTTCCGAGCAAGCTGGGCTTCTCCCTAGGGCGTTGGTCCAACAGATTGAATAGTTAGGGCCTTAGAAGTCTACGCCCGAAGCATAAAATGCAATAAAAATACAACAGTGTTTCCATAATATATCAGGAATAATTGCAACCAGTTTGAAAGTGATGGCCAATTCTACGTTCCGGACAACCTAGGTTTCACTCCAGGGCGTTGCTCCACCAGACCGAATATTTACGGCCTAAGAAGTTAACGCCAGAAGCATAAAATACGATATAAATACAACAGCTTTTCCATCCTATAAAACGAATAATTGCAACCAGTATGAAACTTATGGTCATTTCTACTTTCCGAGCAACCTAGGCTTCACCCTAGGGCGTTGCTCCAACAGATTGAATAGCTAGGGCCTTAGAAGTCAACGCCCGAACCATAAAATGCAAAAAAAATGCAACAGTGTTTCCATCATATAACAGGAATAATTGCAACGAGTTTGAAAGTGAAGGCCAATTCTACGTTCCGGGCAACATAGGCTTCACTCTATTGCGTTGCTCCACCAGATCGAATAGTTAGTGCCTTAGAAGTCAACGCCAGAAGCATAAAATACAATATAAATACAACAGCTTTCAATCGTATAAAACGAATAATTGCAACCAGTATGAAACTTATGGTCATTTCTACTTTCCGAGCAACCTAGGCTTCACCCTAGGGCGTTGCTCCAACAGATTGAATAGCTAGGGCCTTAGAAGTCAACGCCCGAACAATAAAATGCAAAAAAAATGCAACAGTGTTTCCATCATATAACAGGAATAATTGCAACGAGTTTGAAAGTGAAGGCCAATTCTACGTTCCGGGCAACATAGGCTTCACTCTATTGCGTTGCTCCACCAGATCGAATAGTTAGTGCCTTAGAGGTCAACGCCAGAAGCATAAAATACAGTATAAATACAACAGCTTTCAATCGTATAAAACGAATAATTGCAACCAGTATAAAACTTATGGACATTCCTACTTTCGGAGCAACCTAGGCTTCACCCTAGGGCGTTGCCCCAACAGATTGAATAGTTAGGCCCTTAGAAGTCAACGCCCGAACCATAAAACGCAAAAAAAAAACTACAGTGTCTCCATCATATAACAGGAATAATTGCAACCAGTTTGAAAGTGATGTCCTATTCTACGTTCCGGGCAACCTAGGCTTCACTCTATGTCGTGGCTCCACCAGATCGAATAGTTAGTGCCTTAGAAGTCAACGCCAGAAGCATAAAATACAATATAAATACAACAGTTCTTCCATCGTATAAACCGAGTAATTGCAACCAGTATGAAACTTATGGTCATTTCAACTTTCCGAGCAACCTAGGCTTCACCCTAGGGCGTTGCTCCAACGGATTGAATAGTTAGGGCCTTAGAAGTCAACGCCCGAACCATAAAATGCAAAAAAAATACAGCAGTGTTTCCATCATATAACAGGTATAATTGCAACCAGTTTGAAATTGATGGCCAATTCTACGTTCCGGGCAACCTAGGCATCACTCTATTGCGTTGCTGCACCAGATCGAATAGTTAGTGCCTTAGATGTCAACGCCAGAAGCATAAAATACAATATAAATACAACAGTTTTTCCATCGTATAAAACGAATAATTGCAACCAGTATGAAACTTATGGTCATTTCTACTTTCCGAGCAACCTAGGCTTCACCCTATGGCGTTGCTCCAACAGATTGAATAGTTAGGACCTTAGAAGTCAACGCCCTAACCATAAAATGCAGAAAAATACAACAGTGTTTCCATCATATAACAGGAATAATTGCAACCAGTTTGAAAGTGATGGCCAATTCTACGTTCCGGGCAACCTAGGCTTCGCACTAGGGCGTTGCTCCACCAGATCGAATAGATAGTGCCTTAGAAGTCAACGCCAGAAGCATAAAATACGATATAAATACAACAGTTTTTCCATCGTATAAAACGAATAATTGCAAACAGTATGAAACTTATGTTCATTTCTACTTTCCGAGCAACCTAGGCTTCACCCTAGGGCGTTGCTCCAACAGATTGAATAGTTAGGACCTTAGAAGTCAACGCCCGAACCATGAAATGCAAAAAAAATACAACAGTGTTTCCATCATATAACAGGAATAATTGCAACCAGTTTGAAAGTGAAGGCCAATTCTACGTTCCGGGCAACCTAGGCTTCACTCTATTGCGTTGCTCCACCAGATCGAATAGTTAGTGCCTTAGAAGTCAACGCCAGAAGCATAAAATACAGTATAAATACAACAGCTTTCCATCGTATAAAACGAATAATTGCAACCAGTATGAAACTTATGGACATTTCTACTTTCTGAGCAACCTAGGCTTCACCCTAGGGCGTTGCTCCAACAGATTGAATAGTTAGGGCCTTAGATGTCAACGCCCGAACCATAAAACGCAAAAAAAATACAACAGTGTTTCCATCATATAACAGGAATAATTGCAACCAGTTTGAAAGTGGTGGCCAATTCTAAGTTCCGGGCAACCTAGGCTTCACTCTATGGCGTGGCTCCACCAGATCGAATAGTTAGTGCCTTAGAAGTCAACGCCAGAAGCATAAAATACAATATAAATACAACAGTTTTTCCATCGTATAAAACGAATAATTGCAACCAGTATGAAACTTATGGTCATTTCTACTTTCCGAGCAACCTAGGCTTCACCCTATGGCGTTGCTCCAACAGAGTGAATAGTTAGGACCTTAGAAGTCAACGCCCTAACCATAAAATGCAGAAAAATACAACAGTGTTTCCATCATATAACAGGAATAATTGCAACCAGTTTGAAAGTGATGGCCAATTCTACGTTCCGGGCAACCTAGGCTTCGCACTAGGGCGTTGCTCCACCAGATCGAATAGATAGTGCCTTAGAAGTCAACGCCAGAAGCCTAAAATACGATATAAATACAACAGTTTTTCCATCGTATAAAACGAATAATTGCAAACAGTATGAAACTTATGTTCATTTCTACTTTCCGAGCAACCTAGGCTTCACCCTAGGGCGTTGCTCCAACAGATTGAATAGTTAGGGCCTTAGAAGTCAACGCCCGAACCATAAAATGCAAAAAAAATACAACAGTGTAACCATCATATATCAGGAATAATTGCAACCAGTTTGAAAGTGATGGCCAATTCTACGTTCCGGGCAACCTAGGTTTCACTCCAGGGCGTTGCTCCACCAGACCGAATAGTTACGGCCTAAGAAGTCAACACCAGAAGCATAAAATACGATATAAATACAACAGCTTTTCCATCGTATAAAACGAATAATTGCAACCAGTATGAAACTTATGGTCATTTCTACTTTCCGAGCAACCTAGGCTTCACCCTAGCGCGTTGCTCCAACAGATTGAATAGTTAGGACCTTAGAAGTCAACGCCCTAACCATAAAATGCAAAAAAAATACAACAGTGTTTCCATCATATGACAGGAATAATTGCAACCAGTTTGAAAGTGATGGCCCATTCTACGTTCCGGGCAACCTAGGCTTCGCACTAGGGCGTTGCTCCATCTGATCGAATAGATAGTGCCTTAGAAGTCAACGCCAGAAGCATAAAATACGATATAAATACAACAGTTTTTCCATCGTATAAAACGAATAATTGCAAACAGTATGAAACTTATGTTCATTTCTACTTTCCGAGCAACCTAGGCTTCACCCTAGGGCGTTGCTCCAACAGATTGAATAGTTAGGGCCTTAGAAGTCAACGCCCGAACCATAAAATGCAAAAAAAATACAACAGTGTTTCCATCATATAACAGGAATAATTGCAACCAGTTTGAAAGTGAAGGCCAATTCTACGTTCAGGGCGACCTAGGCTTCACTCTATTGCGTTGCTCCACCAGATCGAATAGTTAGTGCCTTAGAAGTCAACGCCAGAAGCATAAAATACAATATAAATACAACAGCTTTCCATCGTATAAAACGAATAATTGCAACCAGTATGAAACTTATGGACATTTCTACTTTCTGAGCAACCTAGGCTTCACCCTAGGGCGTTGCTCCAACAGATTGAATAGTTAGGGCCTTAGAAGTCAACGCCCGAACCATAAAACGCAAAAAAAATACAACAGTGTTTCCATCATATAACAGGAATAATTGCAACCAGTTTGAAAGTGGTGGCCAATTCTAAGTTCCGGGCAACCTAGGCTTCACTCTATGGCGTGGCTCCACCAGATCGAATAGTTAGTGCCTTAGAAGTCAACGCCAGAAGCATAAAATACAATATAAATACAACAGTTTTTCCATCGTATAAAACGAATAATTGCAACCAGTATGAAACTTATGGTCATTTCAACTTTCCGAGCAACCTAGGCTTCACCCTAGAGCGTTGCTCCAGCGGATTGAATAGTTAGTGCCTTAGAAGTCAACGCCCGAACCATAAAATGCAAAAAAAATACAACAGTGTTTCCATCATATATCAGGAATAATTGCAACCAGTATGAAAGTGATGGCCAATTCTACGTTCCGGGCAACCTAGGTTTCACTCCAGGGCGTTGCTCCACCAGACCGAATAGTTACGGCCTAAGAAGTCAACGCCAGAAGCATAAAATACGATATAAATACAACAGCTTTTTCATCGTATAAAACGAATAATTGCAACCAGTATGAAACTTATGGTCATTTCTACTTTCCGAGCAAGCTGGGCTTCACCCTAGGGCGTTGGTCCAACAGATTGAATAGTTAGGGCCTTAGAAGTCTACGCCCGAAGCATAAAATGCAATAAAAATACAACAGTGTTTCCATAATATATCAGGAATAATTGCAACCAGTTTGAAAGTGATGGCCAATTCTACGTTCCGGACAACCTAGGTTTCACTCCAGGGCGTTGCTCCACCAGACCGAATATTTACGGCCTAAGAAGTTAACGCCAGAAGCATAAAATACGATATAAATACAACAGCTTTTCCATCCTATAAAACGAATAATTGCAACCAGTATGAAACTTATGGTCATTTCTACTTTCCGAGCAACCTAGGCTTCACCCTAGGGCGTTGCTCCAACAGATTGAATAGTTAGGGCCTTAGAAGTCAACGCCCGAACCATAAAATGCAAAAAAAATACAACAGTGTTTCCATCATATAACAGGAATAATTGCAACCAATTTGAAAGTGAAGGCCAATTCTACGTTCCGTGCAACCTGGGCTTCACTGTATTGCGTTGCTCCACCAGATCGAATAGTTAGTGCCTTAGAAGTCAACGCCAAAAGCATAAAATACCATATAAATACAACAGTTTTTCCATCGTATAAAACGTATATTGCTACCAGTATGAAACTTATGGTCATTTCTACTTTCCGAGCAACCTAGGCATCACCCTAGGGCGTTGCTCCAACAGATTGAATAGCTAGGGCCTTAGAAGTCAACGCCCGAACCATAAAATGCAAAAAAAATGCAACAGTGTTTCCATCATATAACAGGAATAATTGCAACGAGTTTGAAAGTGAAGGCCAATTCTACGTTCCGGGCAACATAGGCTTCACTTTATTGCGTTGCTCCACCAGATCGAATAGTTAGTGCCTTAGAAGTCAACGCCAGAAGCATAAAATACAATATAAATACAACAGCTTTCAATCGTATAAAACGAATAATTGCAACCAGTATGAAACTTATGGACATTCCTACTTTCGGAGCAACCTAGGCTTCACCCTAGGGCGTTGCCCCAACAGATTGAATAGTTAGGGCCTTAGAAGTCAACGCCCGAACCATAAAACGCAAAAAAAAAACAACAGTGTCTCCATCATATAACAGGAATAATTGCAACCAGTTTGAGAGTGATGGCCTATTCTACGTTCCGGGCAACCTAGGCTTCACTCTATGTCGTGGCTCCACCAGATCGAATAGTTAGTGCCTTAGAAGTCAACGCCAGAAGCATAAAATACAATATAAATACAACAGTTCTTCCATCGTATAAAACTAATAATTGCAACCAGTATGAAACTGATGGTCATTTCTACTTTCCGAGCAACCTAGGCTTCACCCTAGGGCGTTGCTCCAACAGATTGAATAGTTGGGGCCTTAGAAGTCAACGCCCGAACCATAAAATGCAAAAAAAATACAACAGTGTTTCCATCATATAACAGGAATAATTGCAACCAATTTGAAAGTGAAGGCCAATTCTACGTTCCGTGCAACCTGGGCTCCACTGTATTGCGTTGCTCCACCAGATCGAATAGTTAGTGCCTTAGAAGTCAACGCCAAAAGCATAAAATACCATATAAATACAACAGTTTTTCCATCGTATAAAACGTATATTGCAACCAGTATGAAACTTATGGTCATTTCTACTTTCCGAGCAACCTAGGCTTCACCCTAGGGCGTTGCTCCAACAGATTGAATAGCTAGGGCCTTAGAAGTCAACGCCCGAACCATAAAATGCAAAAAAAATGCAACAGTGTTTCCATCATATAACAGGAATAATTGCAACGAGTTTGAAAGTGAAGGCCAATTCTACGTTCCGGGCAACATAGGCTTCACTCTATTGCGTTGCTCCACCAGATCGAATAGTTAGTGCCTTAGAGGTCAACGCCAGAAGCATAAAATACAGTATAAATACAACAGCTTTCAATCGTATAAAACGAATAATTGCAACCAGTATGAAACTTATGGACATTCCTACTTTCGGAGCAACCTAGGCTTCACCCTAGGGCGTTGCCCCAACAGATTGAATAGTTAGGGCCTTAGAAGTCAACGCCCGAACCATAAAACGCAAGAAAAAAACTACAGTGTCTCCATCATATAACAGGAATAATTGCAACCAGTTTGAAAGTGATGGCCTATTCTACGTTCCGGGCAACCTAGGCTTCACTCTATGTCGTGGCTCCACCAGATCGAATAGTTAGTGCCTTAGAAGTCAACGCCAGAAGCATAAAATACAATATAAATACAACAGTTCTTCCATCGTATAAACCGAATAATTGCAACCAGTATGAAACTTATGGTCATTTCAACTTTCCGAGCAACCTAGGCTCAACCCTAGGGCGTTGCTCCAACGGATTGAATAGTTAGGGCCTTAGAAGTCAACGCCCGAACCATAAAATGCAAAAAAAATACAGCAGTGTTTCCATCATATAACAGGTATAGTTGCAACCAGTTTGAAATTGATGGCCAATTCTACGTTCCGGGCAACCTAGGCATCACTCTATTGCGTTGCTGCACCAGATCGAATAGTTAGTGCCTTAGATGTCAACGCCAGAAGCATAAAATACAATATAAATACAACAGTTTTTCCATCGTATAAAACGAATAATTGCAACCAGTATGAAACTTATGGTCATTTCTACTTTCCGAGCAACCTAGGCTTCACCCTATGGCGTTGCTCCAACAGATTGAATAGTTAGGACCTTAGAAGTCAACGACATAACCATAAAATGCAAAAAAAATACAACAGTGTTTCCATCATATAACAGGAATAATTGCAACCAGTTTGAAAGTGATGGCCAATTCTACGTTCCGGGCAACCTAGGCTTCGCACTAGGGCGTTGCTCCACCAGATCGAATAGATAGTGCCTTAGAAGTCAACGCCAGAAGCATAAAATACGATATAAATACAACAGTTTTTCCATCGTATAAAACGAATAATTGCAAACAGTATGAAACTTATGTTCATTTCTACTTTCCGAGCAACCTAGGCTTCACCCTAGGGCGTTGCTCCAACAGATTGAATAGTTAGGGCCTTAGAAGTCAACGCCCGAAGCATAAAATGCAAAAAAAATACAACAGTGTTTCCATCATATATCAGGAATAATTGCAACCAGTTTGAAAGTGAAGGCCAATTCTACGTTTCGGGCAACCTAGGTTTCACTCCAGGGCGTTGCTCCACCAGACCGAATAGTTACGGCCTAAGAAGTCAACGCCAGAAGCATAAAATACAATATAAATACAACAGTTTTTCCATCGTATAAAACGAATAATTGCAACCAGTATGAAACTTATGGTCATTTCTACTTTCCGAGCAAGCTAGGCTTCACCCTAGGGCGTTGCTCCAACAGATTGAATAGCTAGGGCCTTAGAAGTCAACGCCCGAACCATAAAATGCAATAAAAATACAACAGTGTTTCCATCATATAACAGGAATAATTGCAGCCAGTTTGAAAGTGATGGCCAATTCTACGTTCCGGGCAACCTAGGCTTCGCTCTAGGGCGTTGCTCCACCAGATCGAATAGTTAGGGCCTTAGAAGTCAACGCCCGAACCATAAGATGCAAAAAAAATACAACAGTGTTTCCATCATATATCAGGAATAATTGCAACCAGTTTGAAAGTGATGGCCAATTCTACGTTCCGGGCAACCTAGGTTTCACTCCAGGGCGTTGCTCCACCAGACCGAATAGTTACGGCCTAAGAAGTCAACGCCAGAAGCATAAAATACGATATAAATACAACAGCTTTTCCATCGTATAAAACGAATAATTGCAACCAGTATGAAACATATGGTCATTTCTACTTTCCGAGCAAGCTAGGCTTCACCCTAGGGCGTTGCTCCAACAGATTGAATAGTTAGGGCCTTAGAAGTCAACGCCCGAAACATAAAATGCAAAAAAAATACAACAGTGTTTCCATCATATATCAGGAATAATTGCAACCAGTTTGAAAGTGATGGCCAATTCTACGTTCCGGGCAACCTAGGTTTCACTCCAGGGCGTTGCTCCACCAGACCGAATAGTTACGGCCTAAGAAGTCAACACCAGAAGCATAAAATACGATATAAATACAACAGCTTTTCCATCGTATAAAACGAATAATTGCAACCAGTATGAAACTTATGGTCATTTCTACTTTCCGAGCAACCTAGGCTTCACCCTAGGGCGTTGCTCCAACAGATTGAATAGTTAGGACCTTAGAAGTCAACGCCCTAACCATAAAATGCAAAAAAAATACAACAGTGTTTCCATCATATGACAGGAATAATTGCAACCAGTTTGAAAGTGATGGCCCATTCTACGTTCCGGGCAACCTAGGCTTCGCACTAGGGCGTTGCTCCATCTGATCGAATAGATAGTGCCTTAGAAGTCAACGCCAGAAGCATAAAATACGATATAAATACAACAGTTTTTCCATCGTATAAAACGAATAATTGCAAACAGTATGAAACTTATGTTCATTTCTACTTTCCGAGCAACCTAGGCTTCACCCTAGGGCGTTGCTCCAACAGATTGAATAGTTAGGGCCTTAGAAGTCAACGCCCGAACCATAAAATGCAAAAAAAATACAACAGTGTTTCCATCATATAACAGGAATAATTGCAACCAGTTTGAAAGTGAAGGCCAATTCTACGTTCAGGGCGACCTAGGCTTCACTCTATTGCGTTGCTCCACCAGATCGAATAGTTAGTGCCTTAGAAGTCAACGCCAGAAGCATAAAATACAATATAAATACAACAGCTTTCCATCGTATAAAACGAATAATTGCAACCAGTATGAAACTTATGGACATTTCTACTTTCTGAGCAACCTAGGCTTCACCCTAGGGCGTTGCTCCAACAGATTGAATAGTTAGGGCCTTAGAAGTCAACGCCCGAACCATAAAACGCAAAAAAAATACAACAGTGTTTCCATCATATAACAGGAATAATTGCAACCAGTTTGAAAGTGGTGGCCAATTCTAAGTTCCGGGCAACCTAGGCTTCACTCTATGGCGTGGCTCCACCAGATCGAATAGTTAGTGCCTTAGAAGTCAACGCCAGAAGCATAAAATACAATATAAATACAACAGTTTTTCCATCGTATAAAACGAATAATTGCAACCAGTATGAAACTTATGGTCATTTCAACTTTCCGAGCAACCTAGGCTTCACCCTAGAGCGTTGCTCCAACGGATTGAATAGTTAGTGCCTTAGAAGTCAACGCCCGAACCATAAAATGCAAAAAAAATACAACAGTGTTTCCATCATATATCAGGAATAATTGCAACCAGTATGAAAGTGATGGCCAATTCTACGTTCCGGGCAACCTAGGTTTCACTCCAGGGCGTTGCTCCACCAGACCGAATAGTTACGGCCTAAGAAGTCAACGCCAGAAGCATAAAATACGATATAAATACAACAGCTTTTTCATCGTATAAAACGAATAATTGCAACCAGTATGAAACTTATGGTCATTTCTACTTTCCGAGCAAGCTGGGCTTCACCCTAGGGCGTTGGTCCAACAGATTGAATAGTTAGGGCCTTAGAAGTCTACGCCCGAAGCATAAAATGCAATAAAAATACAACAGTGTTTCCATAATATATCAGGAATAATTGCAACCAGTTTGAAAGTGATGGCCAATTCTACGTTCCGGACAACCTAGGTTTCACTCCAGGGCGTTGCTCCACCAGACCGAATATTTACGGCCTAAGAAGTTAACGCCAGAAGCATAAAATACGATATAAATACAACAGCTTTTCCATCCTATAAAACGAATAATTGCAACCAGTATGAAACTTATGGTCATTTCTACTTTCCGAGCAACCTAGGCTTCACCCTAGGGCGTTGCTCCAACAGATTGAATAGTTAGGGCCTTAGAAGTCAACGCCCGAACCATAAAATGCAAAAAAAATACAACAGTGTTTCCATCATATAACAGGAATAATTGCAACCAATTTGAAAGTGAAGGCCAATTCTACGTTCCGTGCAACCTGGGCTTCACTGTATTGCGTTGCTCCACCAGATCGAATAGTTAGTGCCTTAGAAGTCAACGCCAAAAGCATAAAATACCATATAAATACAACAGTTTTTCCATCGTATAAAACGTATATTGCTACCAGTATGAAACTTATGGTCATTTCTACTTTCCGAGCAACCTAGGCTTCACCCTAGGGCGTTGCTCCAACAGATTGAATAGCTAGGGCCTTAGAAGTAAACGCCCGAACCATAAAATGCAAAAAAAATGCAACAGTGTTTCCATCATATAACAGGAATAATTGCAACGAGTTTGAAAGTGAAGGCCAATTCTACGTTCCGGGCAACATAGGCTTCACTTTATTGCGTTGCTCCACCAGATCGAATAGTTAGTGCCTTAGAAGTCAACGCCAGAAGCATAAAATACAATATAAATACAACAGCTTTCAATCGTATAAAACGAATAATTGCAACCAGTATGAAACTTATGGACATTCCTACTTTCGGAGCAACCTAGGCTTCACCCTAGGGCGTTGCCCCAACAGATTGAATAGTTAGGGCCTTAGAAGTCAACGCCCGAACCATAAAACGCAAAAAAAAAACAACAGTGTCTCCATCATATAACAGGAATAATTGCAACCAGTTTGAGAGTGATGGCCTATTCTACGTTCCGGGCAACCTAGGCTTCACTCTATGTCGTGGCTCCACCAGATCGAATAGTTAGTGCCTTAGAAGTCAACGCCAGAAGCATAAAATACAATATAAATACAACAGTTCTTCCATCGTATAAAACGAATAATTGCAACCAGTATGAAACTGATGGTCATTTCTACTTTCCGAGCAACCTAGGCTTCACCCTAGGGCGTTGCTCCAACAGATTGAATAGTTAGGGCCTTAGAAGTCAACGCCCGAACCATAAAATGCAAAAAAAATACAACAGTGTTTCCATCATATAACAGGAATAATTGCAACCAATTTGAAAGTGAAGGCCAATTCTACGTTCCGGGCAACATAGGCTTCACTCTATTGCGTTGCTCCACCAGATCGAATAGTTAGTGCCTTAGAGGTCAACGCCAGAAGCATAAAATACAGTATAAATACAACAGCTTTCAATCGTATAAAACGAATAATTGCAACCAGTATGAAACTTATGGACATTCCTACTTTCGGAGCAACCTAGGCTTCACCCTAGGGCGTTGCCCCAACAGATTGAATAGTTAGGGCCTTAGAAGTCAACGCCCGAACCATAAAACGCAAGAAAAAAACTACAGTGTCTCCATCATATAACAGGAATAATTGCAACCAGTTTGAAAGTGATGGCCTATTCTACGTTCCGGGCAACCTAGGCTTCACTCTATGTCGTGGCTCCACCAGATCGAATAGTTAGTGCCTTAGAAGTCAACGCCAGAAGCATAAAATACAATATAAATACAACAGTTCTTCCATCGTATAAACCGAATAATTGCAACCAGTATGAAACTTATGGTCATTTCAACTTTCCGAGCAACCTAGGCTCAACCCTAGGGCGTTGCTCCAACGGATTGAATAGTTAGGGCCTTAGAAGTCAACGCCCGAACCATAAAATGCAAAAAAAATACAGCAGTGTTTCCATCATATAACAGGTATAGTTGCAACCAGTTTGAAATTGATGGCCAATTCTACGTTCCGGGCAACCTAGGCATCACTCTATTGCGTTGCTGCACCAGATCGAATAGTTAGTGCCTTAGATGTCAACGCCAGAAGCATAAAATACAATATAAATACAACAGTTTTTCCATCGTATAAAACGAATAATTGCAACCAGTATGAAACTTATGGTCATTTCTACTTTCCGAGCAACCTAGGCTTCACCCTATGGCGTTGCTCCAACAGATTGAATAGTTAGGACCTTAGAAGTCAACGACATAACCATAAAATGCAAAAAAAATACAACAGTGTTTCCATCATATAACAGGAATAATTGCAACCAGTTTGAAAGTGATGGCCAATTCTACGTTCCGGGCAACCTAGGCTTCGCACTAGGGCGTTGCTCCACCAGATCGAATAGATAGTGCCTTAGAAGTCAACGCCAGAAGCATAAAATACGATATAAATACAACAGTTTTTCCATCGTATAAAACGAATAATTGCAAACAGTATGAAACTTATGTTCATTTCTACTTTCCGAGCAACCTAGGCTTCACCCTAGGGCGTTGCTCCAACAGATTGAATAGTTAGGGCCTTAGAAGTCAACGCCCGAAACATAAAATGCAAAAAAAATACAACAGTGTTTCCATCATATATCAGGAATAATTGCAACCAGTTTGAAAGTGAAGGCCAATTCTACGTTTCGGGCAACCTAGGTTTCACTCCAGGGCGTTGCTCCACCAGACCGAATAGTTACGGCCTAAGAAGTCAACGCCAGAAGCATAAAATACAATATAAATACAACAGTTTTTCCATCGTATAAAACGAATAATTGCAACCAGTATGAAACTTATGGTCATTTCTACTTTCCGAGCAAGCTAGGCTTCACCCTAGGGCGTTGCTCCAACAGATTGAATAGCTAGGGCCTTAGAAGTCAACGCCCGAACCATAAAATGCAATAAAAATACAACAGTGTTTCCATCATATAACAGGAATAATTGCAGCCAGTTTGAAAGTGATGGCCAATTCTACGTTCCGGGCAACCTAGGCTTCGCTCTAGGGCGTTGCTCCACCAGATCGAATAGTTAGGGCCTTAGAAGTCAACGCCCGAACCATAAGATGCAAAAAAAATACAACAGTGTTTCCATCATATATCAGGAATAATTGCAACCAGTTTGAAAGTGATGGCCAATTCTACGTTCCGGGCAACCTAGGTTTCACTCCAGGGCGTTGCTCCACCAGACCGAATAGTTACGGCCTAAGAAGTCAACGCCAGAAGCATAAAATACGATATAAATACAACAGCTTTTCCATCGTATAAAACGAATAATTGCAACCAGTATGAAACATATGGTCATTTCTACTTTCCGAGCAAGCTAGGCTTCACCCTAGGGCGTTGGTCCAACAGATTGAATAGTTAGGGCCTTAGAAGTCAACGCCCGAACCATAAAATGCAAAAAAAAATACAACAGTGTTTCCACCATATTTCATGAATAATTGCAACCAGTATGAAAGTGATGGCCAATTCTACGTTCCGGGCAACCTAGGTATCACTCGAGGCCGTTGCTCCACCAGACCGAATAGTTACGACCTAAGAAGTCAACGCCAGAAGCATAAAATACGATATAAATACAACAGCTTTTCCATCGTATAAAACGAATAATTGCAACCAGTATGAAACATATGGTCATTTCTACTTTCCGAGCAAGCTAGGCTTCACCCTAGGGCGTTGGTCCAACAGATTGAATAGTTAGGGCCTTAGAAGTCAACGCCCGAAGCATAAAATGCAATAAAAATACAACAGTGTATCCATCACATAACAGGAATAATTGCAACCAGTTTGAAAGCGATGGCCAATTCTACGTTCCGGGCAACCTAGACTTCACTCCAGGGCGTTGCTCCACCTGATCGAATAGTTAGTGCCTTAGAAGTCAACGCCAGAAGCATAAAATACAATATAAATACAACAGTTTTTCCATCGTATAAAACGAATAATTGGAACCAGTATGAAACTTATGGTCATTTCTACATTCCGAGCAACCTAGGCTTCACGCTAGGGCGTTGCTCCAACAGATTGAATAGTTAGGACCTTAGAAGTCAATGCCCTAACCATAAAATGCAAAAAAAATACAACAGTGTTTCCATCATATAACAGGAATAATTGCAACCAGTTTGAAAGTGATGGCCAATTCTACGTTCCGGGCTACCTAGGCTTCTTTCCAGGGCGTTGCTCCACCTGATCGAATAGTTAGTGCCTTAGAAGTCAACGCCAGAAGCATAAAATACAATATAAATACAACAGTTTTTCCATCGTATAAAACGAATAATTGCAACCAGTATGAAACTTATGGTCATTTCTACTTTCCGAGCAACCTAGGCTTCACCCTAGGGCGTTGCTCCAACAGATTGAATAGTCAGGGCCTTAGAAGTCAACGCCCGAAGCATAAAATGCAATAAAAATACAACAGTGTATCCATCATATAACAGGAATAATTGCAACCAGTTTGAAAACGATGGCCAATTCTACGTTCCGGGCAACCTAGGCTTCACTCTAGGGCGTTGCTCCACCAGATCGAATAGCTAGTGCCTTAGAAGTCAACGCCAGAAGCATAAAATACAATATAAATACAACAGTTTTTCCATCGTATAAAACGAATAATTGCAACCAGTATGAAACTTATGGTCATTTCTATTTTCCGAACAACCTAGGCTTTACCCTAGGGCGTTGCTCCAACAGATTGAATAGTTAGGACCTTAGAAGTCAACGCCCGAACCATAAAATGCAAAAAAAATACAACAGTGTTTCCATCATATAACAGGAATAATTGCAACCAGTTTGAAAGTGGTGGCCAATTCTACGTTCCGGGCAACCTAGACTTCGCTCTAGGGCGTTGCTCCACCAGATCGAATAGATAGTGCCTTAGAAGTCAACGCCAGAAGCATAAAATACGATATAAATACAACAGTTTTTCCATCGTATAAAACGAATAATTGCAACCAGTATGAAACTTATGGTCAATTCTACTTTCCGAGCAACCTAGGCTTCACCCTAGGGCGTTGCTCCAACAGATTGTATAGTTAGGGCCTTAGAAGTCAACGCCAGAACCATAAAATGCAAAAAAAATACAACAGTGTTTCCATCATATATCAGGAATAATTGCAACCAGTTTGAAAGTGATGGCCAATTCTACGTTCCGGGCAACCTAGGTTTCGCTCCATGGCGTTGCTCCAACAGACCGAATAGTTACGGCCTAAGAAGTCAACGCCAGAAGCATAAAATACGATATAAATACAACAGCTTTTCCATCGTATAAAACGAATAATTGCAACCAGTATGAAACTTATGGTCATTTCTACTTTCCGAGCAAGCTAGGCTTCACCGCAGGGCGTTGCTCCAACAGATTGAATAGTTAGGGCCTTAGAAGTCAACGCCCGAAGCATAAAATGCAATAAAAATACAACAGTGTTTCCATCATATATCAGGAATAATTGCAACCAGTATGAAAGTGATGGCCAATTCTACGTTCCGGGCAACCTAGGTTTCACTCCAGGGCGTTGCTCCACCAGACCGAATAGTTACGGCCTAAGAAGTCAACGCCAGAAGCATAAAATGCGATATAAATACAACAGCTTTTCCATCGTATAAAACGAATAATTGCAACCGGTATGAAACTTATTTTCATTTCTACTTTCCGAGCAAGCTAGGCTTCACCCTAGGGCGTTGGTCCAACAGATTGAATAGTTAGGGCCTTAGAAGTCTACGCCCGAAGCATAAAATGCAATAAAAATACAACAGTGTTTCTATAATATATCAGGAATAATTGCAATCAGTTTGAAAGTGATGGCCAATTCTACGTTCCGGACAACCTAGGTTCACACTCCAGGGCGTTGCTCCACCAGACCGAATATTTACGGCCTAAGAAGTTAACGCCAGAAGCATAAAATACGATATAAATACAACAGCTTCTCCATCGTATAAAACGAATAATTGCAATCAGTATGAAACATATGGTCATTTCTACTTTCCGAGCAAGATAGGCTTCACCCTAGGGCGTTGGTCCAACAGATTGAATAGTTAGGGCCTTAGAAGTCAACGCCCGAAGCATAAAATGCAATAAAAATACAACAGTGTATCCATCATATAACAGGAATAATTGCAACCAGTTTGAAAATGATGGCCCATCCTACGTTCCGGGCAACCTAGGCTTCGCTCTATGCCGTGGCTCCACCAGATCGAGTAGTTAGTGCCTTAGAAGTCAACGACAGAAGCATAAAATACAATATAAATACAACAGTTTTTCCATCGTATAAAACGAATAATTGCAAGCAGTATGAAACTTATGGTCATTTCAACTTTCCGAGCGACCTAGGCTTCACCCTAGGGCGTTGCTCCAACGGATTGATTAGTTAGGGCCTTAGAAGTCAACGCCCGAACCATAAAATGCAAAAAAAATACAGCAGTGTTTCCATCATATAACAGGTATAATTGCAACCAGTTTGAAATTGATGGCCAATTCTTCGTTCCGGGCTACCTAGGCATCACTCTATTGCGTTGCTCCACCAGATCGAATAGTTAGTGCCTTAGAAGTCAACGCCAGAAGCATAAAATACAATATAAATACAACAGTTTTTCCATCGTATAAAACGAATAATTGCAACCAGTATGAAACTTATGGACATTTCTACTTTCCGAGCAACCTAGGCTTCACCCTAGGGCGTTGCTCCAACAGATTGAATAGTTAGGGCCTTAGAAGTCAACGCCCGAACCATAAAATGCAAAAAAAAATACAACAGTGTTTCCACCATATATCATGAATAATTGCAACCAGCATGAAAGTGATGGCCAATTCTACGTTCCAGGCAACCTAGGTATCACTCCAGGCCGTTGCTCCACCAGACCGAATAGTTACGACCTAAGAAGTCAACGCCAGAAGCATAAAATGCGATATAAATACAACAGCTTTTCCATCGTATAAAACGAATAATTGCAACCAGTATGAAACTTATGGTCATTTCTACTTTCCGAGCAAGCTAGGCTTCACCCTAGGTCGTTGGTCCAACAGATTGAATAGTTAGGGCCTTAGAAGTCAACGCCCGAAGCATAAAATGCAATAAAAATACAACAGTGTATCCATCATATAACAGGAATAATTGCAACCAGTTTGAAAGCGATGGCCAATTCTACGTTCCGGGCAACCTAGGCTTCACTGTAGGGCGTTGCTCCACCAGATCGAATAGTTAGTACCTTAGAAGTCAACGCCCGAAGCATAAAATGCAATAAAAATACAACAGTGTATCCATCATATAACAGGAATAATTGCAGCCAGTTTGAAAGCGATGGCCAATTCTACGTTCCGGGCAACCTAGGCTTCACTCCAGGGCGTTGCTCCACCTGATCGAATAGTTAGTGCCTTAGAAGTCAACGCCAGAAGCATAAAATACAATATAAATACAACAGTTTTTCCATCGTATAAAACGAATAATTGCAACCAGTATGAAACTTATGGTCATTTCTACTTTCCGAGCAACCTAGGCTTCACCCTAGGGCGTTGCTCCAACAGATTGAATAGTTAGGACCTTAGAAGTCAACGCCCTAACCATAAAATGCAAAAAAAATACAACAGTGTTTCCATCATATAACAGGAATAATTGCAACCAGTTTGAAAGTGATGGCCAATTCTACGTTCCGGGCAACCTAGGCTTCACTCTATGGCGTGGCTCCACCAGATCGAATAGTTGGTGCCTTAGAAGTCAACGCCAGAAGCATAAAATACAATATAAGTACAACAGTTTTTCCATCGTATAAAACGAATAATTGCAACCAGTATGAAACTTATGGTCATTTCAACTTTCCGAGCAACCTAGGCTTCACCCTAGAGCGTTGCCCCAACGGATTGAATAGTTAGGGCCTTAGAAGTCAACGCCCGAACCATAAAATGCAAAAAAAATACAGCAGTGTTTCCATCATATAACAGGTATAATTGCAACCAGTTTGAAATTGATGGCCAATTCTACGTTCCGGGCAACCTAGGCTTCGCTCTAGGGCGTTGCTCCACCAGATCGAATAGTTAGTGCCTTAGAAGTCAACGCCAGAAGCATAAAATGCAATATAAATACAACAGTTTTTCCATCGTATAAAACGAATAATTGCAATCAGTATGAAACTAATGGTCATTTCTACTTTCCGAGCAAGCTAGGCTTCGCCCTAGGGCGTTGGTCCAACAGATTGAATAGTTAGGGCCTTAGAAGTCAACGCCCGAAACATAAAATGCAAAAAAAATACAACAGTGTTTCCATCATATATCAGGAATAATTGCAACCAGTTTGAAAGTGAAGGCCATTTCTACGTTTCGGGTAACCTAGGTTTCACTCCAGAGCGTTGCTCCACCAGACCGAATAGTTACGGCCTAAGAAGTCAACGCCAGAAGCATAAAATACGATATACATACAACAGTTTTTCCATCGTATAAAACGAATAATTGCAACCAGTATGAAACTAATGGTCATTTCTACTTTCCGAGCAAGCTAGGCTTCACCCTAGGGCGTTGGTCCAACAGATTGAATAGTTAGGGCCTTAGAAGTCAACGCCCGAAGCATAAAATGCAATAAAAATACAACAGTGTATCCATCATATAACAGGAATAATTGCAACCAGTTTGAAAGCGATGGCCAATTCTACGTTCCGGGCAACCTAGGCTTCACTCTAGGGCGTTGCTCCACCAGATCGAATAGTTAGTGCCTTAGAAGTCAACGCCAGAAGCATAAAATACAATATAAATACAACAGTTTTTCCATCGTATAAAACGAATAATTGCAACCAGCATGAAACTTATGGTCATTTCTACTTTCCGAGCAACCTAGGCTTCACCCTAGGGCGTTGCTCCAACAGATTGAATAGTTAGGGCCTTAGAAGTCAACGCCCGAAACATAAAATGCAAAAAAAATACAACAGTGTTTCCATCATATAACAGGTATAATTGCAACCAGTTTGAAATTGATGGCCAATTCTACGTTCCGGGCAACCTAGGCTTCGCTCTAGGGCGTTGCTCCACCAGATCGAATAGTTAGTGCCTTAGAAGTCAACGCCAGAAGCATAAAATGCAATATAAATACAACAGTTTTTCCATCGTATAAAACGAATAATTGCAACCAGTATGAAACTAATGGTCATTTCTACTTTCCGAGCAATCTAGGCTTCACCCTAGGGCGTTGGTCCAACAGATTGAATAGTTAGGGCCTTAGAAGTCAACGCCCGAAACATAAAATGCAAAAAAAATACAACAGTGTTTCCATCATATATCAGGAATAATTGCTACCAGTTTGAAAGTGAAGGCCAATTCTACGTTTCGGGCAACTTAGGTTTCACTCCAGAGCGTTGCTCCACCAGACCGAACAGTTACGGCCTAAGAAGTCAACGCCAGAAGCATAAAATACGATATAAATACAACAGTTTTTCCATCGTATAAAACGAATAATTGCAACCAGTATGAAACTAATGGTCATTTCTACTTTCCGAGCAAGCTAGGCTTCACCCTAGGGCGTTGGTCCAACAGATTGAATAGTTAGGGCCTTAGAAGTCAACGCCCGAAGCATAAAATGCAATAAAAATACAACAGTGTATCCATCATATAACAGGAATAATTGCAACCAGTTTGAAAGCGATGGCCAATTCTACGTTCCGGGCAACCTAGGCTTCACTCTAGGGCGTTGCTCCACCAGATCGAATAGTTAGTGCCTTAGAAGTCAACGCCAGAAGCATAAAATACAATATAAATACAACAGTTTTTCCATCGTATAAAACGAATAATTGCAACCAGCATGAAACTTATGGTCATTTCTACTTTCCGAGCAACCTAGGCTTCACCCTAGGGCGTTGCTCCATCAGATTGAATAGTTAGGGCCTTAGAAGTCAACGCCCGAAACATAAAATGCAAAAAAAATACAACAGTGTTTCCATCATATATCAGGAATAATTGCAACCAGTTTGAAAGTGAAGGCCAATTCTACGTTTCGGGCAACCTAGGTTTCACTCCAGAGCGTTGCTCCACCAGACCGAATAGTTACGGCCTAAGAAGTCAACACCAGAAGCATAAAATACGATATAAATACAACAGTTTTTCCATCGTATAAAACGAATAATTGCAACCAGTATGAAACTTATGGTCATTTCTACTTTCCGAGCAACCTAGACTTCACCCTAGGGCGTTGCTCCAACAGATTGAATAGTTAGGACCTTAGAAGTCAACGCCCTAACCATAAAATGCAAAAAAAATACAACAGTGTTTCCATCATATAACAGGAATAATTGCAACCAGTTTGAAAGTGATGGCCAATTCTACGTTCCGGGCAACCTAGGCTTCACTCTATGGCGTGGCTCCACCAGATCGAATAGTTGGTGCCTTAGAAGTCAACGCCAGAAGCATAAAATACAATATAAGTACAACAGTTTTTCCATCGTATGAAACGAATAATTGCAACCAGTATGAAACTTATGGTCATTTCTACTTTCCGAGCAACCTAGGCTTCACCCTAGGGCGTTGCTCCAACAGATTGAATAGTTAGGACCTTAGAAGTCAACGCCCTAACCATAAAATGCAAAAAAAATACAACAGTGTTTCCATCATATAACAGGAATAATTGCAACCAGTTTGAAATTGATGGCCAATTCTACGTTCCGGGCAACCTAGGCTTCGCTCTATGCCGTGGCTCCACCAGATCGAATAGTTAGTGCCTTAGAAGTCAACGCCAGAAGCATAAAATACAATATAAGTACAACAGTTTTTCCATCGTATAAAACGAATAATTGCAACCAGTATGAAACTTATGGTCATTTCAACTTTCCGAGCAACCTAGGCTTCACCCTAGAGCGTTGCCCCAACGGATTGAATAGTTAGGGCCTTAGAAGTCAACGCCCGAACCATAAAATGCAAAAAAAATACAGCAGTGTTTCCATCATATAACAGGTATAATTGCAACCAGTTTGAAATTGATGGCCAATTCTACGTTCCGGGCAACCTAGGCTTCGCTCTAGGGCGTTGCTCCACCAGATCGAATAGTTAGTGCCTTAGAAGTCAACGCCAGAAGCATAAAATGCAATATAAATACAACAGTTTTTCCATCGTATAAAACGAATAATTGCAATCAGTATGAAACTAATGGTCATTTCTACTTTCCGAGCAAGCTAGGCTTCACCCTAGGGCGTTGGTCCAACAGATTGAATAGTTAGGGCCTTAGAAGTCAACGCCCGAAACATAAAATTCAAAAAAAATACAACAGTGTTTCCATCATATATCAGGAATAATTGCAACCAGTTTGAAAGTGAAGGCCATTTCTACGTTTCGGGCAACCTAGGTTTCACTCCAGAGCGTTGCTCCACCAGACCGAATAGTTACGGCCTAAGAAGTCAACGCCAGAAGCATAAAATACGATATACATACAACAGTTTTTCCATCGTATAAAACGAATAATTGCAACCAGTATGAAACTAATGGTCATTTCTACTTTCCGAGCAAGCTAGGCTTCACCCTAGGGCGTTGGTCCAACAGATTGAATAGTTAGGGCCTTAGAAGTCAACGCCCGAAGCATAAAATGCAATAAAAATACAACAGTGTATCCATCATATAACAGGAATAATTGCAACCAGTTTGAAAGCGATGGCCAATTCTACGTTCCGGGCAACCTAGGCTTCACTCTAGGGCGTTGCTCCACCAGATCGAATAGTTAGTGCCTTAGAAGTCAACGCCAGAAGCATAAAATACAATATAAATACAACAGCTTTTCCATCGTATAAAACGAATAATTGCAACTAGCATGAAACTTATGGTCATTTCTACTTTCCGAGCAACCTAGGCTTCACCCTAGGGCGTTGCTCCAACAGATTGAATAGTTAGGGCCTTAGAAGTCAACGCCCGAAACATAAAATGCAAAAAAAATACAACAGTGTTTCCATCATATAACAGGTATAATTGCAACCAGTTTGAAATTGATGGCCAATTCTACGTTCCGGGCAACCTAGGCTTCGCTCTAGGGCGTTGCTCCACCAGATCGAATAGTTAGTGCCTTAGAAGTCAACGCCAGAAGCATAAAATGCAATATAAATACAACAGTTTTTCCATCGTATAAAACGAATAATTGCAACCAGTATGAAACTAATGGTCATTTCTACTTTCCGAGCAAGCTAGGCTTCACCCTAGGGCGTTGGTCCAACAGATTGAATAGTTAGGGCCTTAGAAGTCAACACCCGAAACATAAAATGCAAAAAAAATACAACAGTGTTTCCATCATATATCAGGAATAATTGCAACCAGTTTGAAAGTGAAGGCCAATTCTACGTTTCGGGCAACCTAGGTTTCACTCCAGAGCGTTGCTCCACCAGACCGAATAGTTACGGCCTAAGAAGTCAACGCCAGAAGCATAAAATACGATATAAATACAACACTTTTTCCATCGTATAAAACGAATAATTGCAACCAGTATGAAACTAATGGTCATTTCTACTTTCCGAGCAAGCTAGGCTTCACCCTAGGGCGTTGGTCCAACAGATTGAATAGTTAGGGCCTTAGAAGTTAACGCCCGAAGCATAAAATGCAATAAAAATACAACAGTGTATCCATCATATAACAGGAATAATTGCAACCAGTTTGAAAGCGATGGCCAATTCTACGTTCCGGGCAACCTAGGCTTCACTCTAGGGCGTTGCTCCACCAGATCGAATAGTTAGTGCCTTAGAAGTCAACGCCAGAGGCATAAAATACAATATAAATACAACAGTTTTTCCATCGTATAAAACCAATAATTGCAACCAGCATGAAACTTATGGTCATTTCTACTTTCCGAGCAACCTAGGCTTCACCCTAGGGCGTTGCTCCAACAGATTGAATAGTTAGGACCTCAGAAGTCAACGCCCGAAACATAAAATGCAAAAAAAATACAACAGTGTTTCCATCATATATCAGGAATAATTGCAACCAGTTTGAAAGCGAAGGCCAATTCTACGTTTCGGGCAACCTAGGTTTCACTCCAGGGCGTTGCTCCACCAGACCGAATAGTTACGGCCTAAGAAGTCAACGCCAGAAGCATAAAATACGATATAAATACAACAGTTTTTCCATCGTATAAAACGAATAATTGCAACCAGTATGAAACTAATGGTCAATTCTACTTTCCGAGCAAGCTAGGCTTCACCCTAGGGCGTTGGTCCAACAGATTGAATAGTTAGGGCCTTAGAAGTCAACGCCCGAAGCATAAAATGCAATAAAAATACAACAGTGTATCCATCATATAACAGGAATAATTGCAACCAGTTTGAAAGCGATGGCCAATTCTACGTTCCGGGCAACCTAGGCTTCACTCTAGGGCGTTGCTCCACCAGATCGAATAGCTAGTGCCTTAGAAGTCAACGCCAGAAGCATAAAATACAATATAAATACAACAGTTTTTCCATCGTATAAAACGAATAATTGCAACCAGTATGAAACTTATGGTCATTTCTATTTTCCGAGCAACCTAGGCTTTACCCTAGGGCGTTGCTCCAACAGATTGAATAGTTAGGACCTTAGAAGTCAACGCCCGAACCATAAAATGCAAAAAAAATACAACAGTGTTTCCATCATATAACAGGAATAATTGCAACCAGTTTGAAAGTGGTGGCCAATTCTACGTTCCGGGCAACCTAGACTTCGCTCTAGGGCGTTGCTCCACCAGATCGAATAGATAGTGCCTTAGAAGTCAACGCCAGAAGCATAAAATACGATATAAATACAACAGTTTTTCCATCGTATAAAACGAATAATTGCAACCAGTATGAAACTTATGGTCAATTCTACTTTCCGAGCAACCTAGGCTTCACCCTAGGGCGTTGCTCCAACAGATTGTATAGTTAGGGCCTTAGAAGTCAACGCCAGAACCATAAAACGCAAAAAAAATACAACAGTGTTTCCATCATATATCAGGAATAATTGCAACCAGTTTCAAAGTGATGGCCAATTCTACGTTCCGGGCAACCTAGGTTTCACCCTAGGGAGTTGCTCCAACAGATTGAATAGTTAGGGCCTTAGAAGTCAACGCCCGAAACATAAAATGCAAAAAAAATACAACAGTTGGGGCCTTAGAAGTCAACGCCCGAAACATAAAATGCAAAAAAAATACAACAGTGTTTCCATCATATATCAGGAATAATTGCAACCAGTTTGAAAGTGAAGGCCAATTCTACGTTTCGGGCAACCTAGGCTTCACTCTATTGCGTTGCTCCACCAGATCGAATAGTTAGTGCCTTAGAAGTCAACGCCAGAAGCATAAAATACAATATAAATACAACAGTTTTTCCATCGTATAAAACGAATAATTGCAACCAGTATGAAACTTATGGTCATTTCAACTTTCCGAGCAACCTAGGCTTCACCCTAGGGCGTTGCTCCAACGGATTGAATAGTTAGGGCCTTAGAAGTCAACGCCCGAACCATAAAATGCAAAAAAAATACAGCAGTGTTTCCATCATATAATTGCAACCAGTTTCAAAGTGATGGCCAATTCTACGTTCCGGGCAAACTAGGTTTCGCTCCATGGCGTTGCTCCAACAGACCGAATAGTTACGGCCTAAGAAGTCAACGCCAGAAGCATAAAATACGATATAAATACAACAGCTTTTCCATCGTATAAAACGAATAATTGCAACTAGTATGAAACATATCGTCATTTCTACTTTCCGAGCAAGATAGGCTTCACCCTAGGGCGTTGGTCCAACTGATTGAATAGTTAGGGCCTTAGAAGTCAACGCCCGAAGCATAAAATGCAATAAAAATACAACAGTGTATCCATCATATAACAGGAATAATTGCAACCAGTTTGAAAGCGATGGCCAATTCTACGTTCCGGGCAACCTAGGCTTCACTGTAGGGCGTTGCTCCACCAGGTCGAAAAGTTAGTGCCTTAGAAGTCAACGCCCGAAGCATAAAATGCAATAAAAATACAACAGTGTATCCATCATATAACAGGAATAATTGCAACCAGTTTGAAAGCGATGGCCAATTCTACGTTCCGGGCAACCTAGGCTTCATTCCAGGGCGTTGCTCCACCTGATCGAATAGTTAGTGCCTTAGAAGTCAACGCCAGAAGCATAAAATACAATCTAAATACAACAGTTTTTCCATCGTATAAAACGAATAATTGCAACCAGTATGAAACTTATGGTCATTTCTACTTTCCGAGCAACCTAGGCTTCACCCTAGGGAGTTGCTCCAACAGATTGAATAGTTAGGGCCTTAGAAGTCAACGCCCGAAACATAAAATGCAAAAAAAATACAACAGTGTTTCCATCATATATCAGGAATAATTGCAACCAGTTTGAAAGTGAAGGCCAATTCTACGTTTCGGGCAACCTAGGCTTCACTCTATTGCGTTGCTCCACCAGATCGAATAGTTAGTGCCTTAGAAGTCAACGCCAGAAGCATAAAATACAATATAAATACAACAGTTTTTCCATCGTATAAAACGAGTAATTGCAACCAGTATGAAACTTATGGTCATTTCAACTTTCGGAGCAACCTAGGCTTCACCCTAGGGCGTTGCTCCAACGGATTGAATAGTTAGGGCCTTAGAAGTCAACGCCCGAACCATAAAATGCAAAAAAAATACAGCAGTGTTTCCATCATATAACAGGTATAATTGCAACCAGTTTTAAATTGATGGCCAATTCTACGTTCCGGGCTACCTAGGCATCACTCTATTGCGTTGCTCCACCAGATCGAATAGTTAGTGCCTTAGAAGTCAACGCCAGAAGCATAAAATACAATATAAATACAACAGTTTTTCCATCGTATAAAACGAATAATTGCAACCAGTATGAAACTTATGGACATTTCTACTTTCCGAGCAACCTAGGCTTCACCCTAGGGCGTTGCTCCAACAGGTTGAATAGTTAGGGCCTTAGAAGTCAACGCCCGAACCATAAAATGCAAAAAAAAATACAACAGTGTTTCCACCATATTTCATGAATAATTGCAACCAGTATGAAAGTGATGGCCAATTCTACGTTCCGGGCAACCTAGGTATCACTCGAGGCCGCTGCTCCACCAGACCGAATAGTTACGACCTAAGAAGTCAACGCCAGAAGCATAAAATACGATATAAATACAACAGCTTTTCCATCGTATAAAACGAATAATTGCAACCAGTATGAAACATATGGTCATTTCTACTTTCCGAGCAAGCTAGGCTTCACCCTAGGGCGTTGGTCCAACAGATTGAATAGTTAGGGCCTTAGAAGTCAACGCCCGAAGCATAAAATGCAATAAAAATACAACAGTGTATCCATCACATAACAGGAATAATTGCAACCAGTTTGAAAGCGATGGCCAATTCTACGTTCCGGGCAACCTAGGCTTCACTCCAGGGCGTTGCTCCACCTGATCGAATAGTTAGTGCCTTAGAAGTCAACGCCAGAAGCATAAAATACAATATAAATACAACAGTTTTTCCATCGTATAAAACGAATAATTGGAACCAGTATGAAACTTATGGTCATTTCTACTTTCCGAGCAACCTAGGCTTCACCCTAGGGCGTTGCTCCAACAGATTGAATAGTTAGGACCTTAGAAGTCAATGCCCTAACCATAAAATGCAATAAAAATACAATAGTGTTTCCATCATATAACAGGAATAATTGCAACCAGTTTGAAAGCGATGGCCAATTCTACGTTCCGGGCAACCTAGGCTTCACTGTAGGGCGTTGCTCCACCAGATCGAAAAGTTAGTGCCTTAGAAGTCAACGCCCGAAGCATAAAATGCAATAAAAATACAACAGTGTATCCATCATATAACAGGAATAATTGCAACCAGTTTGATAGCGATGGCCAATTCTACGTTCCGGGCAACCTAGGCTTCATTCCAGGGCGTTGCTCCACCTGATCGAATAGTTAGTGCCTTAGAAGTCAACGCCAGAAGCATAAAATACAATCTAAATACAACAGTTTTTCCATCGTATAAAACGAATAATTGCAGCCAGTATGAAACTTATGGTCATTTATACTTTCCGAGCAACCTAGGCTTCACCCTAGGGCGTTGCTCCAACAGATTGAATAGTTAGGGCCTTAGAAGTCAACGCCCGAAACATAAAATGCAAAAAAAATACAACAGTGTTTCCATCATATATCAGGAATAATTGCAACCAGTTTGAAAGTGAAGGCCAATTCTACGTTTCGGGCAACCTAGGCTTCACTCTATTGCGTTGCTCCACCAGATCGAATAGTTAGTGCCTTAGAAGTCAACGCCAGAAGCATAAAATACAATATAAATACAACAGTTTTTCCATCGTATAAAACGAATAATTGCAACCAGTATGAAACTTATGGTCATTTCAACTTTCCGAGCAACCTAGGCTTCACCCTAGGGCGTTGCTCCAACGGATTGAATAGTTAGGGCCTTAGAAGTCAACGCCCGAACCATAAAATGCAAAAAAAATACAGCAGTGTTTCCATCATATAACAGGTATAATTGCAACCAGTTTTAAATTGATGGCCAATTCTACGTTCCGGGCTACCTAGGCATCACTCTATTGCGTTGCTCCACCAGATCGAATAGTTAGTGCCTTAGAAGTCAACGCCAGAAGCATAAAATACAATATAAATACAACAGTTTTTCCATCGTATAAAACGAATAATTGCAACCAGTATGAAACTTATGGACATTTCTACTTTCCGAGCAACCTAGGCTTCACCCTAGGGCGTTGCTCCAACAGATTGAATAGTTAGGGCCTTAGAAGTCAACGCCCGAACCATAAAATGCAAAAAAAAATACAACAGTGTTTCCACCATATTTCATGAATAATTGCAACTAGTATGAAAGTGATGGCCAATTCTACGTTCCGGGCAACCTAGGTATCACTCGAGGCCGTTGCTCCACCAGACCGAATAGTTACGACCTAAGAAGTCAACGCCAGAAGCATAAAATACGATATAAATACAACAGCTTTTCCATCGTATAAAACGAATAATTGCAACCAGTATGAACATATGGTCATTTCTACTTTCCGAGCAAGCTAGGCTTCACCCTAGGGCGTTGGTCCAACAGATTGAATAGTTAGGGCCTTAGAAGTCAACGCCCGAAGCATAAAATGCAATAAAAATACAACAGTGTATCCATCACATAACAGGAATAATTGCAACCAGTTTGAAAGCGATGGCCAGTTCTACGTTCCGGGCAACCTAGGCTTCACTCCAGGGCGTTGCTCCACCTGATCGAATAGTTAGTGCCTTAGAAGTCAACGCCAGAAGCATAAAATACAATATAAATACAACAGTTTTTCCATCGTATAAAACGAATAATTGGAACCAGTATGAAACTTATGGTCATTTCTACTTTCCGAGCAACCTAGGCTTCACGCTAGGGCGTTGCTCCAACAGATTGAATAGTTAGGACCTTAGAAGTCAATGCCCTAACCATAAAATGCAAAAAAAATACAACAGTGTTTCCATCATATAACAGGAATAATTGCAACCAGTTTGAAAGTGATGGCCAATTCTACGTTCCGGGCAACCTAGGCTTCTTTCCAGGGCGTGGCTCCACCTGATCGAATAGTTAGTGCCTTAGAAGTCAATGCCAGAAGCATAAAATACAATATAAATACAACAGTTTTTCCATCGTATAAAACGAATAATTGCAACCAGTATGAAACTTATGGTCATTTCTACTTTCCGAGCAACCTAGGCTTCACCCTAGGGCGTTGCTCCAACAGATTGAATAGTCAGGGCCTTAGAAGTCAACGCCCGAAGCATAAAATGCAATAAAAATACAACAGTGTATCCATCATATAACAGGAATAATTGCAACCAGTTTGAAAGCGATGGCCAATTCTACGTTCCGGGCAACCTAGGCTTCACTCTAGGGCGTTGCTCCACCAGATCGAATAGCTAGTGCCTTAGAAGTCAACGCCAGAAGCATAAAATACAATATAAATACAACAGTTTTTCCATCGTATAAAACGAATAATTGCAACCAGTATGAAACTTATGGTCATTTCTATTTTCCGAGCAACCTAGGCTTTACCCTAGGGCGTTGCTCCAACAGATTGAATAGTTAGGACCTTAGAAGTCACCGCTCGAACCATAAAATGCAAAAAAAATACAACAGTGTTTCCATCATATAACAGGAATAATTGCAACCAGTTTGAAAGTGGTGGCCAATTCTACGTTCCGGGCAACCTAGGCTTCGCACTAGGGCGTTGCTCCATCTGATCGAATAGATAGTGCCTTAGAAGTCAACGCCAGAAGCATAAAATACGATATAAATACAACAGTTTTTCCATCGTATAAAACGAATAATTGCAACCAGTATGAAACTTATGGTCAATTCTACTTTCCGAGCAACCTAGGCTTCACCCTAGGGCGTTGCTCCAACAGATTGTATAGTTAGGGCCTTAGAAGTCAACGCCAGAACCATAAAATGCAAAAAAAATACAACAGTGTTTCCATCATATATCAGGAATAATTGCAACCAGTTTGAAAGTGATGGCCAATTCTACGTTCCGGGCAACCTAGGTTTCGCTCCATGGCGTTGCTCCAACAGACCGAATAGTTACGGCCTAAGAAGTCAACGCCAGAAGCATAAAATACGATATAAATACAACAGCTTTTCCATCGTATAAAACGAATAATTGCAACCAGTATGAAACTTATGGTCAATTCTACTTTCCGAGCAAGCTAGGCTTCACCGTAGGGCGTTGCTCCAACAGATTGAATAGTTAGGGCCTTAGAAGTCAACGCCCGAAGCATAAAATGCAATAAAAATACAACAGTGTTTCCATCATATATCAGGAATAATTGCAACCAGTTTGAAAGTGATGGCCAATTCTACGTTCCGGGCAACCTAGGTTTCGCTCCATGGCGTTGCTCCAACAGACCGAATAGTTACGGCCTAAGAAGTCAACGCCAGAAGCATAAAATACGATATAAATACAACAGCTTTTCCATCGTATAAAACGAATAATTGCAACCAGTATGAAACTTATGGTCATTTCTACTTTCCGAGCAAGCTAGGCTTCACCGTAGGGCGTTGCTCCAACAGATTGAATAGTTAGGGCCTTAGATGTCAACGCCCGAAGCATAAAATGCAATAAAAATACAACAGTGTTTCCATCAAATATCAGGAATAATTGCAACCAGTATGAAAGTGATGGCCAATTCTACGTTCCGGGCAACCTAGGTTTCACTCCAGGGCGTTGCTCCACCAGACCGAATAGTTACGGCCTAAGAAGTCAACGCCAGAAGCATAAAATGCGATATAAATACAACAGCTTTTCCATCGTATAAAACGAATAATTGCAACCAGTATGAAACTTATTTTCATTTCTACTTTCCGAGCAAGCTAGGCTTCACCCTAGGGCGTTGGTCCAACAGATTGAATAGTTAGGGCCTTAGAAGTCTACGCCCGAAGCATAAAATGTAATAAAAATACAACAGTGTTTCTATAATATATCAGGAATAATTGCAATCAGTTTGAAAGTGATGGCCAATTCTACGTTCCGGACAACCTAGGTTCACACTCCAGGGCGTTGCTCCACCAGACCGAATATTTACGGCCTAAGAAGTTAACGCCAGAAGCATAAAATACGATATAAATACAACAGCTTTTCCATCGTATAAAACGAATAATTGCAACCAGTATGAAACATATGGTCATTTCTACTTTCCGAGCAAGATAGGCTTCACCCTAGGGCGTTGGTCCAACAGATTGAATAGTTAGGGCCTTAGAAGTCAACGCCCGAAGCATAAAATGCAATAAAAATACAACAGTGTATCCATCATATAACAGGAATAATTGCAACCAGTTTGAAAATGATGGCCCATCCTACGTTCCGGGCAACCTAGGCTTCGCTCTATGCCGTGGCTCCACCAGATCGAATAGTTAGTGCCTTAGATGTCAACGCCAGAAGCATAAAATACAATATAAATACAACAGTTTTTCCATCGTATAAAACGAATAATTGCAAGCAGTATGAAACTTATGGTCATTTCAACTTTCCGAGCGACCTAGGCTTCACCCTAGGGCGTTGCTCCAACGGATTGAATAGTTAGGGCCTTAGAAGTCAACGCCCGAACCATAAAATGCAAAAAAAATACAGCAGTGTTTCCATCATATAACAGGTATAATTGCAACCAGTTTGAAATTGATGGCCAATTCTTCGTTCCGGGCTACCTAGGCATCACTCTATTGCGTTGCTCCACCAGATCGAATAGTTAGTGCCTTAGAAGTCAACGCCAGAAGCATAAAATACAATATAAATACAACAGTTTTTCCACCGTATAAAACGAATAATTGCAACCAGTATGAAACTTATGGACATTTCTACTTTCCGAGCAACCTAGGCTTCACCCTAGGGCGTTGCTCCAACAGATTGAATAGTTAGGGCCTTAGAAGTCAACGCCCGAACCATAAAATGCAAAAAAAATACAACAGTGTTTCCACCATATATCATGAATAATTGCAACCAGCATGAAAGTGATGGCCAATTCTACGTTCCAGGCAACCTAGGTATCACTCCAGGCCGTTGCTCCACCAGACCGAATAGTTACGACCTAAGAAGTCAACGCCAGAAGCATAAAATGCGATATAAATACAACAGCTTTTCCATCGTATAAAACGAATAATTGCAACCAGTATGAAACTTATGGTCATTTCTACTTTCCGAGCAAGCTAGGCTTCACCCTAGGTCGTTGGTCCAACAGATTGAATAGTTAGGGCCTTAGAAGTCAACGCCCGAAGCATAAAATGCAATCAAAATACAACAGTGTATCCATCATATAACAGGAATAATTGCAACCAGTTTGAAAGCGATGGCCAATTCTACGTTCCGGGCAACCTAGGCTTCACTGTAGGGCGTTGCTCCACCAGATCGAATAGTTAGTACCTTAGAAGTCAACGCCCGAAGCATAAAATGCAATAAAAATACAACAGTGTATCCATCATATAACAGGAATAATTGCAGCCAGTTTGAAAGCGATGGCCAATTCTACGTTCCGGGCAACCTAGGCTTCACTCCAGGGCGTTGCTCCACCTGATCGAATAGTTAGTGCCTTAGAAGTCAACGCCAGAAGCATAAAATACAATATAAATACAACAGTTTTTCCATCGTATAAAACGAATAATTGCAACCAGTATGAAACTTATGGTCATTTCTACTTTCCGAGCAACCTAGGCTTCACCCTAGGGCGTTGCTCCAACAGATTGAATAGTTAGGACCTTAGAAGTCACCGCTCGAACCATAAAATGCAAAAAAAATACAACAGTGTTTCCATCATATAACAGGAATAATTGCAACCAGTTTGAAAGTGGTGGCCAATTCTACGTTCCGGGCAACCTAGGCTACGCACTAGGGCGTTGCTCCATCTGATCGAATAGATAGTGCCTTAGAAGTCAACGCCAGAAGCATAAAATACGATATAAATACAACAGTTTTTCCATCGTATAAAACGAATAATTGCAACCAGTATGAAACTTATGGTCAATTCTACTTTCCGAGCAACCTAGGCTTCACCCTAGGGCGTTGCTCCAACAGATTGTATAGTTAGGGCCTTAGAAGTCAACGCCAGAACCATAAAATGCAAAAAAAATACAACAGTGTTTCCATCATATATCAGGAATAATTGCAACCAGTTTGAAAGTGATGGCCAATTCTACGTTCCGGGCAACCTAGGTTTCGCTCCATGGCGTTGCTCCAACAGACCGAATAGTTACGGCCTAAGAAGTCAACGCCAGAAGCATAAAATACGATATAAATACAACAGCTTTTCCATCGTATAAAACGAATAATTGCAACCAGTATGAAACTTATGGTCAATTCTACTTTCCGAGCAAGCTAGGCTTCACCGTAGGGCGTTGCTCCAACAGATTGAATAGTTAGGGCCTTAGAAGTCAACGCCCGAAGCATAAAATGCAATAAAAATACAACAGTGTTTCCATCATATATCAGGAATAATTGCAACCAGTTTGAAAGTGATGGCCAATTCTACGTTCCGGGCAACCTAGGTTTCGCTCCATGGCGTTGCTCCAACAGACCGAATAGTTACGGCCTAAGAAGTCAACGCCAGAAGCATAAAATACGATATAAATACAACAGCTTTTCCATCGTATAAAACGAATAATTGCAACCAGTATGAAACTTATGGTCATTTCTACTTTCCGAGCAAGCTAGGCTTCACCGTAGGGCGTTGCTCCAACAGATTGAATAGTTAGGGCCTTAGATGTCAACGCCCGAAGCATAAAATGCAATAAAAATACAACAGTGTTTCCATCAAATATCAGGAATAATTGCAACCAGTATGAAAGTGATGGCCAATTCTACGTTCCGGGCAACCTAGGTTTCACTCCAGGGCGTTGCTCCACCAGACCGAATAGTTACGGCCTAAGAAGTCAACGCCAGAAGCATAAAATGCGATATAAATACAACAGCTTTTCCATCGTATAAAACGAATAATTGCAACCAGTATGAAACTTATTTTCATTTCTACTTTCCGAGCAAGCTAGGCTTCACCCTAGGGCGTTGGTCCAACAGATTGAATAGTTAGGGCCTTAGAAGTCTACGCCCGAAGCATAAAATGTAATAAAAATACAACAGTGTTTCTATAATATATCAGGAATAATTGCAATCAGTTTGAAAGTGATGGCCAATTCTACGTTCCGGACAACCTAGGTTCACACTCCAGGGCGTTGCTCCACCAGACCGAATATTTACGGCCTAAGAAGTTAACGCCAGAAGCATAAAATACGATATAAATACAACAGCTTTTCCATCGTATAAAACGAATAATTGCAACCAGTATGAAACATATGGTCATTTCTACTTTCCGAGCAAGATAGGCTTCACCCTAGGGCGTTGGTCCAACAGATTGAATAGTTAGGGCCTTAGAAGTCAACGCCCGAAGCATAAAATGCAATAAAAATACAACAGTGTATCCATCATATAACAGGAATAATTGCAACCAGTTTGAAAATGATGGCCCATCCTACGTTCCGGGCAACCTAGGCTTCGCTCTATGCCGTGGCTCCACCAGATCGAATAGTTAGTGCCTTAGATGTCAACGCCAGAAGCATAAAATACAATATAAATACAACAGTTTTTCCATCGTATAAAACGAATAATTGCAAGCAGTATGAAACTTATGGTCATTTCAACTTTCCGAGCGACCTAGGCTTCACCCTAGGGCGTTGCTCCAACGGATTGAATAGTTAGGGCCTTAGAAGTCAACGCCCGAACCATAAAATGCAAAAAAAATACAGCAGTGTTTCCATCATATAACAGGTATAATTGCAACCAGTTTGAAATTGATGGCCAATTCTTCGTTCCGGGCTACCTAGGCATCACTCTATTGCGTTGCTCCACCAGATCGAATAGTTAGTGCCTTAGAAGTCAACGCCAGAAGCATAAAATACAATATAAATACAACAGTTTTTCCACCGTATAAAACGAATAATTGCAACCAGTATGAAACTTATGGACATTTCTACTTTCCGAGCAACCTAGGCTTCACCCTAGGGCGTTGCTCCAACAGATTGAATAGTTAGGGCCTTAGAAGTCAACGCCCGAACCATAAAATGCAAAAAAAATACAACAGTGTTTCCACCATATATCATGAATAATTGCAACCAGCATGAAAGTGATGGCCAATTCTACGTTCCAGGCAACCTAGGTATCACTCCAGGCCGTTGCTCCACCAGACCGAATAGTTACGACCTAAGAAGTCAACGCCAGAAGCATAAAATGCGATATAAATACAACAGCTTTTCCATCGTATAAAACGAATAATTGCAACCAGTATGAAACTTATGGTCATTTCTACTTTCCGAGCAAGCTAGGCTTCACCCTAGGTCGTTGGTCCAACAGATTGAATAGTTAGGGCCTTAGAAGTCAACGCCCGAAGCATAAAATGCAATCAAAATACAACAGTGTATCCATCATATAACAGGAATAATTGCAACCAGTTTGAAAGCGATGGCCAATTCTACGTTCCGGGCAACCTAGGCTTCACTGTAGGGCGTTGCTCCACCAGATCGAATAGTTAGTACCTTAGAAGTCAACGCCCGAAGCATAAAATGCAATAAAAATACAACAGTGTATCCATCATATAACAGGAATAATTGCAGCCAGTTTGAAAGCGATGGCCAATTCTACGTTCCGGGCAACCTAGGCTTCACTCCAGGGCGTTGCTCCACCTGATCGAATAGTTAGTGCCTTAGAAGTCAACGCCAGAAGCATAAAATACAATATAAATACAACAGTTTTTCCATCGTATAAAACGAATAATTGCAACCAGTATGAAACTTATGGTCATTTCTACTTTCCGAGCAACCTAGGCTTCACCCTAGGGCGTTGCTCCAACAGATTGAATAGTTAGGACCTTAGAAGTCACCGCTCGAACCATAAAATGCAAAAAAAATACAACAGTGTTTCCATCATATAACAGGAATAATTGCAACCAGTTTGAAAGTGGTGGCCAATTCTACGTTCCGGGCAACCTAGGCTACGCACTAGGGCGTTGCTCCATCTGATCGAATAGATAGTGCCTTAGAAGTCAACGCCAGAAGCATAAAATACGATATAAATACAACAGTTTTTCCATCGTATAAAACGAATAATTGCAACCAGTATGAAACTTATGGTCAATTCTACTTTCCGAGCAACCTAGGCTTCACCCTAGGGCGTTGCTCCAACAGATTGTATAGTTAGGGCCTTAGAAGTCAACGCCAGAACCATAAAATGCAAAAAAAATACAACAGTGTTTCCATCATATATCAGGAATAATTGCAACCAGTTTGAAAGTGATGGCCAATTCTACGTTCCGGGCAACCTAGGTTTCGCTCCATGGCGTTGCTCCAACAGACCGAATAGTTACGGCCTAAGAAGTCAACGCCAGAAGCATAAAATACGATATAAATACAACAGCTTTTCCATCGTATAAAACGAATAATTGCAACCAGTATGAAACTTATGGTCAATTCTACTTTCCGAGCAAGCTAGGCTTCACCGTAGGGCGTTGCTCCAACAGATTGAATAGTTAGGGCCTTAGAAGTCAACGCCCGAAGCATAAAATGCAATAAAAATACAACAGTGTTTCCATCATATATCAGGAATAATTGCAACCAGTTTGAAAGTGATGGCCAATTCTACGTTCCGGGCAACCTAGGTTTCGCTCCATGGCGTTGCTCCAACAGACCGAATAGTTACGGCCTAAGAAGTCAACGCCAGAAGCATAAAATACGATATAAATACAACAGCTTTTCCATCGTATAAAACGAATAATTGCAACCAGTATGAAACTTATGGTCATTTCTACTTTCCGAGCAAGCTAGGCTTCACCGTAGGGCGTTGCTCCAACAGATTGAATAGTTAGGGCCTTAGATGTCAACGCCCGAAGCATAAAATGCAATAAAAATACAACAGTGTTTCCATCATATATCAGGAATAATTGCAACCAGTATGAAAGTGATGGCCAATTCTACGTTCCGGGCAACCTAGGTTTCACTCCAGGGCGTTGCTCCACCAGACCGAATAGTTACGGCCTAAGAAGTCAACGCCAGAAGCATAAAATGCGATATAAATACAACAGCTTTTCCATCGTATAAAACGAATAATTGCAACCAGTATGAAACTTATTTTCATTTCTACTTTCCGAGCAAGCTAGGCTTCACCCTAGGGCGTTGGTCCAACAGATTGAATAGTTAGGGCCTTAGAAGTCTACGCCCGAAGCATAAAATGCAATAAAAATACAACAGTGTTTCTATAATATATCAGGAATAATTGCAATCAGTTTGAAAGTGATGGCCAATGCTACGTTCCGGACAACCTAGGTTCACACTCCAGGGCGTTGCTCCACCAGACCGAATATTTACGGCCTAAGAAGTTAACGCCAGAAGCATAAAATACGATATAAATACAACAGCTTTTCCATCGTATAAAACGAATAATTGCAACCAGTATGAAACATATGGTCATTTCTACTTTCCGAGCAAGATAGGCTTCACCCTAGGGCGTTGGTCCAACAGATTGAATAGTTAGGGCCTTAGAAGTCAACGCCCGAAGCATAAAATGCAATAAAAATACAACAGTGTATCCATCATATAACAGGAATAATTGCAACCAGTTTGAAAATGATGGCCCATCCTACGTTCCGGGCAACCTAGGCTTCGCTCTATGCCGTGGCTCCACCAGATCGAATAGTTAGTGCCTTAGATGTCAACGCCAGAAGCATAAAATACAATATAAATACAACAGTTTTTCCATCGTATAAAACGAATAATTGCAAGCAGTATGAAACTTATGGTCATTTCAACTTTCCGAGCGACCTAGGCTTCACCCTAGGGCGTTGCTCCAACGGATTGAATAGTTAGGGCCTTAGAAGTCAACGCCCGAACCATAAAATGCAAAAAAAATACAGCAGTGTTTCCATCATATAACAGGTATAATTGCAACCAGTTTGAAATTGATGGCCAATTCTTCGTTCCGGGCTACCTAGGCATCACTCTATTGCGTTGGTCCACCAGATCGAATAGTTAGTGCCTTAGAAGTCAACGCCAGAAGCATAAAATACAATATAAATACAACAGTTTTTCCACCGCATAAAACGAATAATTGCAACCAGTATGAAACTTATGGACATTTCTACTTTCCGAGCAACCTAGGCTTCACCCTAGGGCGTTGCTCCAACAGATTGAATAGTTAGGGCCTTAGAAGTCAACGCCCGAACCATAAAATGCAAAAAAAATACAACAGTGTTTCCACCATATATCATGAATAATTGCAACCAGCATGAAAGTGATGGCCAATTCTACGTTCCAGGCAACCTAGGTATCACTCCAGGCCGTTGCTCCACCAGACCGAATAGTTACGACCTAAGAAGTCAACGCCAGAAGCATAAAATGCGATATAAATACAACAGCTTTTCCATCGTATAAAACGAATAATTGCAACCAGTATGAAACTTATGGTCATTTCTACTTTCCGAGCAACCTAGGCTTCACCCTAGGGCGTTGCTCCAACAGATTGAATAGTTAGGACCTTAGAAGTCAACGCCCTAACCATAAAATGCAAAAAAAATACAACAGTGTTTCCATCATATAACAGGAATAATTGCAACCAGTTTGAAAGTGATGGCCAATTCTACGTTCCGGGCAACCTAGGCTTCACTCTATGGCGTGGCTCCACCAGATCGAATAGTTGGTGCCTTAGAAGTCAACGCCAGAAGCATAAAATACAATATAAGTACAACAGTTTTTCCATCGTATAAAACGAATAATTGCAACCAGTATGAAACTTATGGTCATTTCAACTTTCCGAGCAACCTAGGTTTCACCCTAGAGCGTTGCTCCAACGGATTGAATAGTTAGGGCCTTAGAAGTCAACGCCCGAACCATAAAATGCAAAAAAAATACAGCAGCGTTTCCATCATATAACAGGTATAATTGCAACCAGTTTGAAATCGATGGCCAATTCTACGTTCCGGGCAACCTAGGCTTCGCTCTAGGGCGTTGCTCCACCAGATCGAATAGTTAGTGCCTTAGAAGTCAACGCCAGAAGCATAAAATGCAATATAAATACAACAGTTTTTCCATCGTATAAAACGAATAATTGCAACCAGTATGAAACTAATGGTCATTTCTACTTTCCGAGCAAGCTAGGCTTCACCCTAGGGCGTTGGTCCAACAGATTGAATAGTTAGGGCCTTAGAAGTCAACGCCCGAAACATAAAATGCAAAAAAAATACAACAGTGTTTCCATCATATATCAGGAATAATTGCAACCAGTTTGAAAGTGAAGGCCAATTCTACGTTTCGGGCAACCTAGGTTTCACTCCAGAGCGTTGCTCCACCAGACCGAATAGTTACGGCCTAAGAAGTCAACACCAGAAGCATAAAATACGATATAAATACAACAGTTTTTCCATCGTATAAAACGAATAATTGCAACCAGTATGAAACTTATGGTCATTTCTACTTTCCGAGCAACCTAGACTTCACCCTAGGGCGTTGCTCCAACAGATTGAATAGTTAGGACCTTAGAAGTCAACGCCCTAACCATAAAATGCAAAAAAAATACAACAGTGTTTCCATCATATAACAGGAATAATTGCAACCAGTTTGAAAGTGATGGCCAATTCTACGTTCCGGGCAACCTAGGCTTCACTCTATGGCGTGGCTCCACCAGATCGAATAGTTGGTGCCTTAGAAGTCAACGACAGAAGCATAAAATACAATATAAGTACAACAGTTTTTCCATCGTATAAAACGAATAATTGCAACCAGTATGAAACTTATGGTCATTCCAACTTTCCGAGCAACCTAGGCTTCACCCTAGAGCGTTGCTCCAACGGATTGAATAGTTAGGGCCTTAGAAGTCAACGCCCGAACCATAAAATGCAAAAAAAATACAGCAGTGTTTCCATCATATAACAGGTATAATTGCAACCAGTTTGAAAGCGATGGCCAATTCTACGTTCCGGGCAACCTAGGCTTCACTCTAGGGCGTTGCTCCACCAGATCGAATAGTTAGTGCCTTAGAAGTCAACGCCAGAGGCATAAAATACAATATAAATACAACAGTTTTTCCATCGTATAAAACCAATAATTGCAACCAGCATGAAACTTATGGTCATTTCTACTTTCCGAGCAACCTAGGCTTCACCCTAGGGCGTTGCTCCAACGGATTGAATAGTTAGGGCCTTAGAAGTCAACGCCCGAACCATAAAATGCAAAAAAAATACAGCAGTGTTTCCATCATATAACAGGTATAATTGCAAACAGTTTGAAATTGATGGCCAATTCTACGTTCCGGGCAACCTAGGCATCACTCTATTGCGTTGCTCCACCAGATCGAATAGTTAGTGCCTTAGATGTCAACGCCAGAAGCATAAAATACAATATAAATACAACAGTTTTTCCATCGTATAAAACGAATAATTGCAACCAGTATGAAACATATGGTCATTTCTACTTTCCGAGCAAGATAGGCTTCACCCTAGGGCGTTGGTCCAACAGATTGAATAGTTAGGGCCTTAGAAGTCAACGCCCGAAGCATAAAATGCAATAAAAATACAACAGTGTATCCATCATATAACAGGAATAATTGCAACCAGTTTGAATGCGATGGCCAATTCTACGTTCCGGGCAACCTAGGCTTCACTGTAGGGCGTTGCTCCACCAGATCGAATAGTTAGTGCCTTAGAAGTCAACGCCCGAACCATAAAATGCAAAAAAAATACAACAGTGTTTCCATCATATAACAGGAATAATTGCAACCAGTTTGAAAGTGATGGCCAATTCTACGTTCCGGGCAACCTAGGCTTCTCTCTAGGGCGTTGCTCCACCAGATCGAATAGATAGTGCCTTAGAAGTCAACGCCAGAAGCATAAAATACAATATAAATACAACAGTTTTTCCATCGTATAAAACGAATAATTGCAACCAGTATGAAACTTATGGTCATTTCTACTTTCCGAGCAAGCTAGGCTTCACCCTAGGGCGTTGCTCCAACACATTGAATAGTTAGGACCTTAGAAGTGAACGCCCGAACCATAAAATGCAAAAAAAATACAACAGTGTTTCCATCATATAACAGGAATAATTGCAACCAGTTTGAAAGTGATGGCCAATTCTACGTTCCGGGCAACCTAGGCTTCTCTCTAGGTCGTTGCTCGAAGAGATTGAATAGTTAGGGCCTTAGAAGTCAACGCACGAAGCATAAAATACGATATAAATACAACAGCTTTTCCATCGTATAAAACGAATAATTGCAACCAGTATGAAACTTATGGTCAATTCTACTTTCCGAGCAAGCTAGGCTTCACCGTAGGGCGTTGCTCCAACAGATTGAATAGTTAGGGCCTTAGAAGTCAACGCCCGAAGCATAAAATGCAATAAAAATACAACAGTGTTTCCATCATATATCAGGAATAATTGCAACCAGTTTGAAAGTGATGGCCAATTCTACGTTCCGGGCAACCTAGGTTTCGCTCCATGGCGTTGCTCCAACAGACCGAATAGTTACGGCCTAAGAAGTCAACGCCAGAAGCATAAAATACGATATAAATACAACAGCTTTTCCATCGTATAAAACGAATAATTGCAACCAGTATGAAACTTATGGTCATTTCTACTTTCCGAGCAAGCTAGGCTTCACCGTAGGGCGTTGCTCCAACAGATTGAATAGTTAGGGCCTTAGATGTCAACGCCCGAAGCATAAAATGCAATAAAAATACAACAGTGTTTCCATCAAATATCAGGAATAATTGCAACCAGTATGAAAGTGATGGCCAATTCTACGTTCCGGGCAACCTAGGTTTCACTCCAGGGCGTTGCTCCACCAGACCGAATAGTTACGGCCTAAGAAGTCAACGCCAGAAGCATAAAATGCGATATAAATACAACAGCTTTTCCATCGTATAAAACGAATAATTGCAACCAGTATGAAACTTATTTTCATTTCTACTTTCCGAGCAAGCTAGGCTTCACCCTAGGGCGTTGGTCCAACAGATTGAATAGTTAGGGCCTTAGAAGTCTACGCCCGAAGCATAAAATGTAATAAAAATACAACAGTGTTTCTATAATATATCAGGAATAATTGCAATCAGTTTGAAAGTGATGGCCAATTCTACGTTCCGGACAACCTAGGTTCACACTCCAGGGCGTTGCTCCACCAGACCGAATATTTACGGCCTAAGAAGTTAACGCCAGAAGCATAAAATACGATATAAATACAACAGCTTTTCCATCGTATAAAACGAATAATTGCAACCAGTATGAAACATATGGTCATTTCTACTTTCCGAGCAAGATAGGCTTCACCCTAGGGCGTTGGTCCAACAGATTGAATAGTTAGGGCCTTAGAAGTCAACGCCCGAAGCATAAAATGCAATAAAAATACAACAGTGTATCCATCATATAACAGGAATAATTGCAACCAGTTTGAAAATGATGGCCCATCCTACGTTCCGGGCAACCTAGGCTTCGCTCTATGCCGTGGCTCCACCAGATCGAATAGTTAGTGCCTTAGATGTCAACGCCAGAAGCATAAAATACAATATAAATACAACAGTTTTTCCATCGTATAAAACGAATAATTGCAAGCAGTATGAAACTTATGGTCATTTCAACTTTCCGAGCGACCTAGGCTTCACCCTAGGGCGTTGCTCCAACGGATTGAATAGTTAGGGCCTTAGAAGTCAACGCCCGAACCATAAAATGCAAAAAAAATACAGCAGTGTTTCCATCATATAACAGGTATAATTGCAACCAGTTTGAAATTGATGGCCAATTCTTCGTTCCGGGCTACCTAGGCATCACTCTATTGCGTTGCTCCACCAGATCGAATAGTTAGTGCCTTAGAAGTCAACGCCAGAAGCATAAAATACAATATAAATACAACAGTTTTTCCACCGTATAAAACGAATAATTGCAACCAGTATGAAACTTATGGACATTTCTACTTTCCGAGCAACCTAGGCTTCACCCTAGGGCGTTGCTCCAACAGATTGAATAGTTAGGGCCTTAGAAGTCAACGCCCGAACCATAAAATGCAAAAAAAATACAACAGTGTTTCCACCATATATCATGAATAATTGCAACCAGCATGAAAGTGATGGCCAATTCTACGTTCCAGGCAACCTAGGTATCACTCCAGGCCGTTGCTCCACCAGACCGAATAGTTACGACCTAAGAAGTCAACGCCAGAAGCATAAAATGCGATATAAATACAACAGCTTTTCCATCGTATAAAACGAATAATTGCAACCAGTATGAAACTTATGGTCATTTCTACTTTCCGAGCAAGCTAGGCTTCACCCTAGGTCGTTGGTCCAACAGATTGAATAGTTAGGGCCTTAGAAGTCAACGCCCGAAGCATAAAATGCAATCAAAATACAACAGTGTATCCATCATATAACAGGAATAATTGCAACCAGTTTGAAAGCGATGGCCAATTCTACGTTCCGGGCAACCTAGGCTTCACTGTAGGGCGTTGCTCCACCAGATCGAATAGTTAGTACCTTAGAAGTCAACGCCCGAAGCATAAAATGCAATAAAAATACAACAGTGTATCCATCATATAACAGGAATAATTGCAGCCAGTTTGAAAGCGATGGCCAATTCTACGTTCCGGGCAACCTAGGCTTCACTCCAGGGCGTTGCTCCACCTGATCGAATAGTTAGTGCCTTAGAAGTCAACGCCAGAAGCATAAAATACAATATAAATACAACAGTTTTTCCATCGTATAAAACGAATAATTGCAACCAGTATGAAACTTATGGTCATTTCTACTTTCCGAGCAACCTAGGCTTCACCCTAGGGCGTTGCTCCAACAGATTGAATAGTTAGGACCTTAGAAGTCACCGCTCGAACCATAAAATGCAAAAAAAATACAACAGTGTTTCCATCATATAACAGGAATAATTGCAACCAGTTTGAAAGTGGTGGCCAATTCTACGTTCCGGGCAACCTAGGCTACGCACTAGGGCGTTGCTCCATCTGATCGAATAGATAGTGCCTTAGAAGTCAACGCCAGAAGCATAAAATACGATATAAATACAACAGTTTTTCCATCGTATAAAACGAATAATTGCAACCAGTATGAAACTTATGGTCAATTCTACTTTCCGAGCAACCTAGGCTTCACCCTAGGGCGTTGCTCCAACAGATTGTATAGTTAGGGCCTTAGAAGTCAACGCCAGAACCATAAAATGCAAAAAAAATACAACAGTGTTTCCATCATATATCAGGAATAATTGCAACCAGTTTGAAAGTGATGGCCAATTCTACGTTCCGGGCAACCTAGGTTTCGCTCCATGGCGTTGCTCCAACAGACCGAATAGTTACGGCCTAAGAAGTCAACGCCAGAAGCATAAAATACGATATAAATACAACAGCTTTTCCATCGTATAAAACGAATAATTGCAACCAGTATGAAACTTATGGTCAATTCTACTTTCCGAGCAAGCTAGGCTTCACCGTAGGGCGTTGCTCCAACAGATTGAATAGTTAGGGCCTTAGAAGTCAACGCCCGAAGCATAAAATGCAATAAAAATACAACAGTGTTTCCATCATATATCAGGAATAATTGCAACCAGTTTGAAAGTGATGGCCAATTCTACGTTCCGGGCAACCTAGGTTTCGCTCCATGGCGTTGCTCCAACAGACCGAATAGTTACGGCCTAAGAAGTCAACGCCAGAAGCATAAAATACGATATAAATACAACAGCTTTTCCATCGTATAAAACGAATAATTGCAACCAGTATGAAACTTATGGTCATTTCTACTTTCCGAGCAAGCTAGGCTTCACCGTAGGGCGTTGCTCCAACAGATTGAATAGTTAGGGCCTTAGATGTCAACGCCCGAAGCATAAAATGCAATAAAAATACAACAGTGTTTCCATCATATATCAGGAATAATTGCAACCAGTATGAAAGTGATGGCCAATTCTACGTTCCGGGCAACCTAGGTTTCACTCCAGGGCGTTGCTCCACCAGACCGAATAGTTACGGCCTAAGAAGTCAACGCCAGAAGCATAAAATGCGATATAAATACAACAGCTTTTCCATCGTATAAAACGAATAATTGCAACCAGTATGAAACTTATTTTCATTTCTACTTTCCGAGCAAGCTAGGCTTCACCCTAGGGCGTTGGTCCAACAGATTGAATAGTTAGGGCCTTAGAAGTCTACGCCCGAAGCATAAAATGTAATAAAAATACAACAGTGTTTCTATAATATATCAGGAATAATTGCAATCAGTTTGAAAGTGATGGCCAATTCTACGTTCCGGACAACCTAGGTTCACACTCCAGGGCGTTGCTCCACCAGACCGAATATTTACGGCCTAAGAAGTTAACGCCAGAAGCATAAAATACGATATAAATACAACAGCTTTTCCATCGTATAAAACGAATAATTGCAACCAGTATGAAACATATGGTCATTTCTACTTTCCGAGCAAGATAGGCTTCACCCTAGGGCGTTGGTCCAACAGATTGAATAGTTAGGGCCTTAGAAGTCAACGCCCGAAGCATAAAATGCAATAAAAATACAACAGTGTATCCATCATATAACAGGAATAATTGCAACCAGTTTGAAAATGATGGCCCATCCTACGTTCCGGGCAACCTAGGCTTCGCTCTATGCCGTGGCTCCACCAGATCGAATAGTTAGTGCCTTAGATGTCAACGCCAGAAGCATAAAATACAATATAAATACAACAGTTTTTCCATCGTATAAAACGAATAATTGCAAGCAGTATGAAACTTATGGTCATTTCAACTTTCCGAGCGACCTAGGCTTCACCCTAGGGCGTTGCTCCAACGGATTGAATAGTTAGGGCCTTAGAAGTCAACGCCCGAACCATAAAATGCAAAAAAAATACAGCAGTGTTTCCATCATATAACAGGTATAATTGCAACCAGTTTGAAATTGATGGCCAATTCTTCGTTCCGGGCTACCTAGGCATCACTCTATTGCGTTGCTCCACCAGATCGAATAGTTAGTGCCTTAGAAGTCAACGCCAGAAGCATAAAATACAATATAAATACAACAGTTTTTCCACCGTATAAAACGAATAATTGCAACCAGTATGAAACTTATGGACATTTCTACTTTCCGAGCAACCTAGGCTTCACCCTAGGGCGTTGCTCCAACAGATTGAATAGTTAGGGCCTTAGAAGTCAACGCCCGAACCATAAAATGCAAAAAAAATACAACAGTGTTTCCACCATATATCATGAATAATTGCAACCAGCATGAAAGTGATGGCCAATTCTACGTTCCAGGCAACCTAGGTATCACTCCAGGCCGTTGCTCCACCAGACCGAATAGTTACGACCTAAGAAGTCAACGCCAGAAGCATAAAATGCGATATAAATACAACAGCTTTTCCATCGTATAAAACGAATAATTGCAACCAGTATGAAACTTATGGTCATTTCTACTTTCCGAGCAAGCTAGGCTTCACCCTAGGTCGTTGGTCCAACAGATTGAATAGTTAGGGCCTTAGAAGTCAACGCCCGAAGCATAAAATGCAATCAAAATACAACAGTGTATCCATCATATAACAGGAATAATTGCAACCAGTTTGAAAGCGATGGCCAATTCTACGTTCCGGGCAACCTAGGCTTCACTGTAGGGCGTTGCTCCACCAGATCCAATAGTTAGTACCTTAGAAGTCAACGCCCGAAGCATAAAATGCAATAAAAATACAACAGTGTATCCATCATATAACAGGAATAATTGCAGCCAGTTTGAAAGCGATGGCCAATTCTACGTTCCGGGCAACCTAGGCTTCACTCCAGGGCGTTGCTCCACCTGATCGAATAGTTAGTGCCTTAGAAGTCAACGCCAGAAGCATAAAATACAATATAAATACAACAGTTTTTCCATCGTATAAAACGAATAATTGCAACCAGTATGAAACTTATGGTCATTTCTACTTTCCGAGCAACCTAGGCTTCACCCTAGGGCGTTGCTCCAACAGATTGAATAGTTAGGACCTTAGAAGTCACCGCTCGAACCATAAAATGCAAAAAAAATACAACAGTGTTTCCATCATATAACAGGAATAATTGCAACCAGTTTGAAAGTGGTGGCCAATTCTACGTTCCGGGCAACCTAGGCTACGCACTAGGGCGTTGCTCCATCTGATCGAATAGATAGTGCCTTAGAAGTCAACGCCAGAAGCATAAAATACGATATAAATACAACAGTTTTTCCATCGTATAAAACGAATAATTGCAACCAGTATGAAACTTATGGTCAATTCTACTTTCCGAGCAACCTAGGCTTCACCCTAGGGCGTTGCTCCAACAGATTGTATAGTTAGGGCCTTAGAAGTCAACGCCAGAACCATAAAATGCAAAAAAAATACAACAGTGTTTCCATCATATATCAGGAATAATTGCAACCAGTTTGAAAGTGATGGCCAATTCTACGTTCCGGGCAACCTAGGTTTCGCTCCATGGCGTTGCTCCAACAGACCGAATAGTTACGGCCTAAGAAGTCAACGCCAGAAGCATAAAATACGATATAAATACAACAGCTTTTCCATCGTATAAAACGAATAATTGCAACCAGTATGAAACTTATGGTCAATTCTACTTTCCGAGCAAGCTAGGCTTCACCGTAGGGCGTTGCTCCAACAGATTGAATAGTTAGGGCCTTAGAAGTCAACGCCCGAAGCATAAAATGCAATAAAAATACAACAGTGTTTCCATCATATATCAGGAATAATTGCAACCAGTTTGAAAGTGATGGCCAATTCTACGTTCCGGGCAACCTAGGTTTCGCTCCATGGCGTTGCTCCAACAGACCGAATAGTTACGGCCTAAGAAGTCAACGCCAGAAGCATAAAATACGATATAAATACAACAGCTTTTCCATCGTATAAAACGAATAATTGCAACCAGTATGAAACTTATGGTCATTTCTACTTTCCGAGCAAGCTAGGCTTCACCGTAGGGCGTTGCTCCAACAGATTGAATAGTTAGGGCCTTAGATGTCAACGCCCGAAGCATAAAATGCAATAAAAATACAACAGTGTTTCCATCATATATCAGGAATAATTGCAACCAGTATGAAAGTGATGGCCAATTCTACGTTCCGGGCAACCTAGGTTTCACTCCAGGGCGTTGCTCCACCAGACCGAATAGTTACGGCCTAAGAAGTCAACGCCAGAAGCATAAAATGCGATATAAATACAACAGCTTTTCCATCGTATAAAACGAATAATTGCAACCAGTATGAAACTTATTTTCATTTCTACTTTCCGAGCAAGCTAGGCTTCACCCTAGGGCGTTGGTCCAACAGATTGAATAGTTAGGGCCTTAGAAGTCTACGCCCGAAGCATAAAATGCAATAAAAATACAACAGTGTTTCTATAATATATCAGGAATAATTGCAATCAGTTTGAAAGTGATGGCCAATGCTACGTTCCGGACAACCTAGGTTCACACTCCAGGGCGTTGCTCCACCAGACCGAATATTTACGGCCTAAGAAGTTAACGCCAGAAGCATAAAATACGATATAAATACAACAGCTTTTCCATCGTATAAAACGAATAATTGCAACCAGTATGAAACATATGGTCATTTCTACTTTCCGAGCAAGATAGGCTTCACCCTAGGGCGTTGGTCCAACAGATTGAATAGTTAGGGCCTTAGAAGTCAACGCCCGAAGCATAAAATGCAATAAAAATACAACAGTGTATCCATCATATAACAGGAATAATTGCAACCAGTTTGAAAATGATGGCCCATCCTACGTTCCGGGCAACCTAGGCTTCGCTCTATGCCGTGGCTCCACCAGATCGAATAGTTAGTGCCTTAGATGTCAACGCCAGAAGCATAAAATACAATATAAATACAACAGTTTTTCCATCGTATAAAACGAATAATTGCAAGCAGTATGAAACTTATGGTCATTTCAACTTTCCGAGCGACCTAGGCTTCACCCTAGGGCGTTGCTCCAACGGATTGAATAGTTAGGGCCTTAGAAGTCAACGCCCGAACCATAAAATGCAAAAAAAATACAGCAGTGTTTCCATCATATAACAGGTATAATTGCAACCAGTTTGAAATTGATGGCCAATTCTTCGTTCCGGGCTACCTAGGCATCACTCTATTGCGTTGGTCCACCAGATCGAATAGTTAGTGCCTTAGAAGTCAACGCCAGAAGCATAAAATACAATATAAATACAACAGTTTTTCCACCGCATAAAACGAATAATTGCAACCAGTATGAAACTTATGGACATTTCTACTTTCCGAGCAACCTAGGCTTCACCCTAGGGCGTTGCTCCAACAGATTGAATAGTTAGGGCCTTAGAAGTCAACGCCCGAACCATAAAATGCAAAAAAAATACAACAGTGTTTCCACCATATATCATGAATAATTGCAACCAGCATGAAAGTGATGGCCAATTCTACGTTCCAGGCAACCTAGGTATCACTCCAGGCCGTTGCTCCACCAGACCGAATAGTTACGACCTAAGAAGTCAACGCCAGAAGCATAAAATGCGATATAAATACAACAGCTTTTCCATCGTATAAAACGAATAATTGCAACCAGTATGAAACTTATGGTCATTTCTACTTTCCGAGCAACCTAGGCTTCACCCTAGGGCGTTGCTCCAACAGATTGAATAGTTAGGACCTTAGAAGTCAACGCCCTAACCATAAAATGCAAAAAAAATACAACAGTGTTTCCATCATATAACAGGAATAATTGCAACCAGTTTGAAAGTGATGGCCAATTCTACGTTCCGGGCAACCTAGGCTTCACTCTATGGCGTGGCTCCACCAGATCGAATAGTTGGTGCCTTAGAAGTCAACGCCAGAAGCATAAAATACAATATAAGTACAACAGTTTTTCCATCGTATAAAACGAATAATTGCAACCAGTATGAAACTTATGGTCATTTCAACTTTCCGAGCAACCTAGGTTTCACCCTAGAGCGTTGCTCCAACGGATTGAATAGTTAGGGCCTTAGAAGTCAACGCCCGAACCATAAAATGCAAAAAAAATACAGCAGCGTTTCCATCATATAACAGGTATAATTGCAACCAGTTTGAAATCGATGGCCAATTCTACGTTCCGGGCAACCTAGGCTTCGCTCTAGGGCGTTGCTCCACCAGATCGAATAGTTAGTGCCTTAGAAGTCAACGCCAGAAGCATAAAATGCAATATAAATACAACAGTTTTTCCATCGTATAAAACGAATAATTGCAACCAGTATGAAACTAATGGTCATTTCTACTTTCCGAGCAAGCTAGGCTTCACCCTAGGGCGTTGGTCCAACAGATTGAATAGTTAGGGCCTTAGAAGTCAACGCCCGAAACATAAAATGCAAAAAAAATACAACAGTGTTTCCATCATATATCAGGAATAATTGCAACCAGTTTGAAAGTGAAGGCCAATTCTACGTTTCGGGCAACCTAGGTTTCACTCCAGAGCGTTGCTCCACCAGACCGAATAGTTACGGCCTAAGAAGTCAACGCCAGAAGCATAAAATACGATATAAATACAACAGTTTTTCCATCGTATAAAACGAATAATTGCAACCAGTATGAAACTAATGGTCATTTCTACTTTCCGAGCAAGCTAGGCTTCACCCTAGGGCGTTGGTCCAACAGATTGAATAGTTAGGGCCTTAGAAGTCAACGGCCGAAGCATAAAATGCAATAAAAATACAACAGTGTATCCATCATATAACAGGAATAATTGCAACCAGTTTGAAAGCGATGGCCAATTCTACGTTCCGGGCAACCTAGGCTTCACTCCAGGGCGTTGCTCCACCAGATCGAATAGTTAGTGCCTTAGAAGTCAACGCCAGAAGCATAAAATACAATATAAATACAACAGTTTTTCCATCGTATAAAACGAATAATTGCAACCAGCATGAAACTTATGGTCATTTCTACTTTCCGAGCAACCTAGGCTTCACCCTAGGGCGTTGCTCCAACAGATTGAATAGTTAGGGCCTTAGAAGTCAACGCCCGAAACATAAAATGCAAAAAAAATACAACAGTGTTTCCATCATATATCAGGAATAATTGCAACCAGTTTGAAAGTGAAGGCCAATTCTACGTTTCGGGCAACCTAGGTTTCACTCCAGAGCGTTGCTCCACCAGACCGAATAGTTACGGCCTAAGAAGTCAACACCAGAAGCATAAAATACGATATAAATACAACAGTTTTTCCATCGTATAAAACGAATAATTGCAACCAGTATGAAACTTATGGTCATTTCTACTTTCCGAGCAACCTAGACTTCACCCTAGGGCGTTGCTCCAACAGATTGAATAGTTAGGACCTTAGAAGTCAACGCCCTAACCATAAAATGCAAAAAAAATACAACAGTGTTTCCATCATATAACAGGAATAATTGCAACCAGTTTGAAAGTGATGGCCAATTCTACGTTCCGGGCAACCTAGGCTTCACTCTATGGCGTGGCTCCACCAGATCGAATAGTTGGTGCCTTAGAAGTCAACGCCAGAAGCATAAAATACAATATAAGTACAACAGTTTTTCCATCGTATAAAACGAATAATTGCAACCAGTATGAAACTTATGGTCATTCCAACTTTCCGAGCAACCTAGGCTTCACCCTAGAGCGTTGCTCCAACGGATTGAATAGTTAGGGCCTTAGAAGTCAACGCCCGAACCATAAAATGCAAAAAAAATACAGCAGTGTTTCCATCATATAACAGGTATAATTGCAACCAGTTTGAAATTGATGGCCAATTCTACGTTCCGGGCAACCTAGGCTTCGCTCTAGGTCGTTGCTCCACCAGATCGAATAGTTAGTGCCTTAGAAGTCAACGCCAGAAGCATAAAATGCAATATAAATACAACAGTTTTTCCATCGTATAAAACGAATAATTGCAACCAGCATGAAACTTATGGTCATTTCTACTTTCCGAGCAACCTAGGCTTCACCCTAGGGCGTTGCTCCAACAGATTGAATAGTTAGGGCCTTAGAAGTCAACGCCCGAAACATAAAATGCAAAAAAAATACAACAGTGTTTCCATCATATATCAGGAATAATTGCAACCAGTTTGAAAGTGAAGGCCAATTCTACGTTTCGGGCAACCTAGGTTTCACTCCAGAGCGTTGCTCCACCAGACCGAATAGTTACGGCCTAAGAAGTCAACACCAGAAGCATAAAATACGATATAAATACAACAGTTTTTCCATCGTATAAAACGAATAATTGCAACCAGTATGAAACTTATGGTCATTTCTACTTTCCGAGCAACCTAGACTTCACCCTAGGGCGTTGCTCCAACAGATTGAATAGTTAGGACCTTAGAAGTCAACGCCCTAACCATAAAATGCAAAAAAAATACAACAGTGTTTCCATCATATAACAGGAATAATTGCAACCAGTTTGAAAGTGATGGCCAATTCTACGTTCCGGGCAACCTAGGCTTCACTCTATGGCGTGGCTCCACCAGATCGAATAGTTGGTGCCTTAGAAGTCAACGCCAGAAGCATAAAATACAATATAAGTACAACAGTTTTTCCATCGTATAAAACGAATAATTGCAACCAGTATGAAACTTATGGTCATTCCAACTTTCCGAGCAACCTAGGCTTCACCCTAGAGCGTTGCTCCAACGGATTGAATAGTTAGGGCCTTAGAAGTCAACGCCCGAACCATAAAATGCAAAAAAAATACAGCAGTGTTTCCATCATATAACAGGTATAATTGCAACCAGTTTGAAATTGATGGCCAATTCTACGTTCCGGGCAACCTAGGCTTCGCTCTAGGTCGTTGCTCCACCAGATCGAATAGTTAGTGCCTTAGAAGTCAACGCCAGAAGCATAAAATGCAATATAAATACAACAGTTTTTCCATCGTATAAAACGAATAATTGCAACCAGCATGAAACTTATGGTCATTTCTACTTTCCGAGCAACCTAGGCTTCACCCTAGGGCGTTGCTCCAACAGATTGAATAGTTAGGGCCTTAGAAGTCAACGCCCGAAACATAAAATGCAAAAAAAATACAACAGTGTTTCCATCATATATCAGGAATAATTGCAACCAGTTTGAAAGTGAAGGCCAATTCTACGTTTCGGGCAACCTAGGTTTCACTCCAGAGCGTTGCTCCACCAGACCGAATAGTTACGGCCTAAGAAGTCAACGCCAGAAGCATAAAATACGATATAAATACAACAGTTTTTCCATCGTATAAAACGAATAATTGCAACCAGTATGAAACTAATGGTCATTTCTACTTTCCGAGCAAGCTAGGCTTCACCCTAGGGCGTTGGTCCAACAGATTGAATAGTTAGGGCCTTAGAAGTTAACGCCCGAAGCATAAAATGCAATAAAAATACAACAGTGTATCCATCATATAACAGGAATAATTGCAACCAGTTTGAAAGCGATGGCCAATTCTACGTTCCGGGCAACCTAGGCTTCACTCTAGGGCGTTGCTCCACCAGATCGAATAGTTAGTGCCTTAGAAGTCAACGCCAGAGGCATAAAATACAATATAAATACAACAGTTTTTCCATCGTATAAAACCAATAATTGCAACCAGCATGAAACTTATGGTCATTTCTACTTTCCGAGCAACCTAGGCTTCACCCTAGGGCGTTGCTCCAACGGATTGAATAGTTAGGGCCTTAGAAGTCAACGCCCGAACCATAAAATGCAAAAAAAATACAGCAGTGTTTCCATCATATAACAGGTATAATTGCAAACAGTTTGAAATTGATGGCCAATTCTACGTTCCGGGCAACCTAGGCATCACTCTATTGCGTTGCTCCACCAGATCGAATAGTTAGTGCCTTAGATGTCAACGCCAGAAGCATAAAATACAATATAAATACAACAGTTTTTCCATCGTATAAAACGAATAATTGCAACCAGTATGAAACATATGGTCATTTCTACTTTCCGAGCAAGATAGGCTTCACCCTAGGGCGTTGGTCCAACAGATTGAATAGTTAGGGCCTTAGAAGTCAACGCCCGAAGCATAAAATGCAATAAAAATACAACAGTGTATCCATCATATAACAGGAATAATTGCAACCAGTTTGAATGCGATGGCCAATTCTACGTTCCGGGCAACCTAGGCTTCACTGTAGGGCGTTGCTCCACCAGATCGAATAGTTAGTGCCTTAGAAGTCAACGCCCGAACCATAAAATGCAAAAAAAATACAACAGTGTTTCCATCATATAACAGGAATAATTGCAACCAGTTTGAAAGTGATGGCCAATTCTACGTTCCGGGCAACCTAGGCTTCTCTCTAGGGCGTTGCTCCACCAGATCGAATAGATAGTGCCTTAGAAGTCAACGCCAGAAGCATAAAATACAATATAAATACAACAGTTTTTCCATCGTATAAAACGGATAATTGCAACCAGTATGAAACTTATGGTCATTTCTACTTTCCGAGCAAGCTAGGCTTCACCCTAGGGCGTTGCTCCAACACATTGAATAGTTAGGACCTTAGAAGTGAACGCCCGAACCATAAAATGCAAAAAAAATACAACAGTGTTTCCATCATATAACAGGAATAATTGCAACCAGTTTGAAAGTGATGGCCAATTCTACGTTCCGGGCAACCTAGGCTTCTCTCTAGGTCGTTGCTCCAAGAGATTGAATAGTTAGGGCCTTAGAAGTCAACGCACGAAGCATAAAATGCAATAAGAATACAACAGTGTATCCATCATATAACAGGAATAATTGCAACCAGTTTGAAAGTGATGGCCAATTCTACGTTCCGGGCAACCTAGGCTTCACTCTAGGGCGTTGCTCCACCAGATCGAATAGTTAGTGCCTTAGAAGTCAACGCCAGAAGCATAAAATACCATATAAATACAACAGTTTTTCCATCCTATAAAACGTATATTGCAACCAGTATGAAACTTATGGTCATTTCTACTTTCCGAGCAACCTAGGCTTCACCCTAGGGCGTTGCTCCAACAGATTGAATAGCTAGGTCCTTAGAAGTCAACGCCCGAACCATAAAATGCAAAAAAAATGCAACAGTGTTTCCATCATATAACAGGAATAATTGCAACCAGTTTGAAAGTGAAGGCCAATTCTACGTTCCGGGCAACATAGGCTTCACCCTATTGCGTTGCTCCACCAGATCGAATAGTTAGTGCCTTAGAAGTCAACGCCAGAAGCATAAAATACAATATAAATACAACAGCTTTCCATCGTATAAAACGAATAATTGCAACCAGTGTGAAACCTATGGACATTTCTACTTTCTGAGCAACCTAGGCTTCACCCTAGGGCGTTGCCGCAACAGATTGAATAGTTAGGGCCTTAGAAGTCAACGCCCGAACCATAAAACGCAAAAAAAAAACAACAGTGTTTCCATCATATAACAGGAATAATTGCAACCAGTTTGAAAGTGATCGCCTATTCTACGTTCCGGGCAACCTAGGCTTCACTCTATGGCGTGGCTCCACCAGATCGAATAGTTAGTGCCTTAGAAGTCAACGCCAGAAGCATAAAATACAATATAAATACAACAGTTCTTCCATCGTATAAACCGAATAATTGCAACCAGTATGAAACTAATGGTCATTTCTACTTTCCGAGCAACCTAGGCTTCACCCTAGGGCGTTGGTCCAACAGATTGAATAGTTAGGGCCTTAGAAGTCTACGCCCGAAGCATAAAATGCAATAAAAATACAACAGTGTTTCTATAATATATCAGGAATAATTGCAATCAGTTTGAAAGTGATGGCCAATGCTACGTTCCGGACAACCTAGGTTCACACTCCAGGGCGTTGCTCCACCAGACCGAATATTTACGGCCTAAGAAGTTAACGCCAGAATCATAAAATACGATATAAATACAACAGCTTTTCCATCGTATAAAACGAATAATTGCAACCAGTATGAAACATATGGTCATTTCTACTTTCCGAGCAAGATAGGCTTCACCCTAGGGCGTTGGTCCAACAGATTGAATAGTTAGGGCCTTAGAAGTCAACGCCCGAAGCATAAAATGCAATAAAAATACAACAGTGTATCCATCATATAACAGGAATAATTGCAACCAGTTTGAAAATGATGGCCCATCCTACGTTCCGGGCAACCTAGGCTTCGCTCTATGCCGTGGCTCCACCAGATCGAATAGTTAGTGCCTTAGATGTCAACGCCAGAAGCATAAAATACAATATAAATACAACAGTTTTTCCATCGTATAAAACGAATAATTGCAAGCAGTATGAAACTTATGGTCATTTCAACTTTCCGAGCGACCTAGGCTTCACCCTAGGGCGTTGCTCCAACGGATTGAATAGTTAGGGCCTTAGAAGTCAACGCCCGAACCATAAAATGCAAAAAAAATACAGCAGTGTTTCCATCATATAACAGGTATAATTGCAACCAGTTTGAAATTGATGGCCAATTCTTCGTTCCGGGCTACCTAGGCATCACTCTATTGCGTTGGTCCACCAGATCGAATAGTTAGTGCCTTAGAAGTCAACGCCAGAAGCATAAAATACAATATAAATACAACAGTTTTTCCACCGCATAAAACGAATAATTGCAACCAGTATGAAACTTATGGACATTTCTACTTTCCGAGCAACCTAGGCTTCACCCTAGGGCGTTGCTCCAACAGATTGAATAGTTAGGGCCTTAGAAGTCAACGCCCGAACCATAAAATGCAAAAAAAATACAACAGTGTTTCCACCATATATCATGAATAATTGCAACCAGCATGAAAGTGATGGCCAATTCTACGTTCCAGGCAACCTAGGTATCACTCCAGGCCGTTGCTCCACCAGACCGAATAGTTACGACCTAAGAAGTCAACGCCAGAAGCATAAAATGCGATATAAATACAACAGCTTTTCCATCGTATAAAACGAATAATTGCAACCAGTATGAAACTTATGGTCATTTCTACTTTCCGAGCAACCTAGGCTTCACCCTAGGGCGTTGCTCCAACAGATTGAATAGTTAGGACCTTAGAAGTCAACGCCCTAACCATAAAATGCAAAAAAAATACAACAGTGTTTCCATCATATAACAGGAATAATTGCAACCAGTTTGAAAGTGATGGCCAATTCTACGTTCCGGGCAACCTAGGCTTCACTCTATGGCGTGGCTCCACCAGATCGAATAGTTGGTGCCTTAGAAGTCAACGCCAGAAGCATAAAATACAATATAAGTACAACAGTTTTTCCATCGTATAAAACGAATAATTGCAACCAGTATGAAACTTATGGTCATTTCAACTTTCCGAGCAACCTAGGTTTCACCCTAGAGCGTTGCTCCAACGGATTGAATAGTTAGGGCCTTAGAAGTCAACGCCCGAACCATAAAATGCAAAAAAAATACAGCAGCGTTTCCATCATATAACAGGTATAATTGCAACCAGTTTGAAATCGATGGCCAATTCTACGTTCCGGGCAACCTAGGCTTCGCTCTAGGGCGTTGCTCCACCAGATCGAATAGTTAGTGCCTTAGAAGTCAACGCCAGAAGCATAAAATGCAATATAAATACAACAGTTTTTCCATCGTATAAAACGAATAATTGCAACCAGTATGAAACTAATGGTCATTTCTACTTTCCGAGCAAGCTAGGCTTCACCCTAGGGCGTTGGTCCAACAGATTGAATAGTTAGGGCCTTAGAAGTCAACGCCCGAAACATAAAATGCAAAAAAAATACAACAGTGTTTCCATCATATATCAGGAATAATTGCAACCAGTTTGAAAGTGAAGGCCAATTCTACGTTTCGGGCAACCTAGGTTTCACTCCAGAGCGTTGCTCCACCAGACCGAATAGTTACGGCCTAAGAAGTCAACGCCAGAAGCATAAAATACGATATAAATACAACAGTTTTTCCATCGTATAAAACGAATAATTGCAACCAGTATGAAACTAATGGTCATTTCTACTTTCCGAGCAAGCTAGGCTTCACCCTAGGGCGTTGGTCCAACAGATTGAATAGTTAGGGCCTTAGAAGTCAACGCCCGAAGCATAAAATGCAATAAAAATACAACAGTGTATCCATCATATAACAGGAATAATTGCAACCAGTTTGAAAGCGATGGCCAATTCTACGTTCCGGGCAACCTAGGCTTCACTCCAGGGCGTTGCTCCACCAGATCGAATAGTTAGTGCCTTAGAAGTCAACGCCAGAAGCATAAAATACAATATAAATACAACAGTTTTTCCATCGTATAAAACGAATAATTGCAACCAGCATGAAACTTATGGTCATTTCTACTTTCCGAGCAACCTAGGCTTCACCCTAGGGCGTTGCTCCAACAGATTGAATAGTTAGGGCCTTAGAAGTCAACGCCCGAAACATAAAATGCAAAAAAAATACAACAGTGTTTCCATCATATATCAGGAATAATTGCAACCAGTTTGAAAGTGAAGGCCAATTCTACGTTTCGGGCAACCTAGGTTTCACTCCAGAGCGTTGCTCCACCAGACCGAATAGTTACGGCCTAAGAAGTCAACACCAGAAGCATAAAATACGATATAAATACAACAGTTTTTCCATCGTATAAAACGAATAATTGCAACCAGTATGAAACTTATGGTCATTTCTACTTTCCGAGCAACCTAGACTTCACCCTAGGGCGTTGCTCCAACAGATTGAATAGTTAGGACCTTAGAAGTCAACGCCCTAACCATAAAATGCAAAAAAAATACAACAGTGTTTCCATCATATAACAGGAATAATTGCAACCAGTTTGAAAGTGATGGCCAATTCTACGTTCCGGGCAACCTAGGCTTCACTCTATGGCGTGGCTCCACCAGATCGAATAGTTGGTGCCTTAGAAGTCAACGCCAGAAGCATAAAATACAATATAAGTACAACAGTTTTTCCATCGTATAAAACGAATAATTGCAACCAGTATGAAACTTATGGTCATTCCAACTTTCCGAGCAACCTAGGCTTCACCCTAGAGCGTTGCTCCAACGGATTGAATAGTTAGGGCCTTAGAAGTCAACGCCCGAACCATAAAATGCAAAAAAAATACAGCAGTGTTTCCATCATATAACAGGTATAATTGCAACCAGTTTGAAATTGATGGCCAATTCTACGTTCCGGGCAACCTAGGCTTCGCTCTAGGTCGTTGCTCCACCAGATCGAATAGTTAGTGCCTTAGAAGTCAACGCCAGAAGCATAAAATGCAATATAAATACAACAGTTTTTCCATCGTATAAAACGAATAATTGCAACCAGCATGAAACTTATGGTCATTTCTACTTTCCGAGCAACCTAGGCTTCACCCTAGGGCGTTGCTCCAACAGATTGAATAGTTAGGGCCTTAGAAGTCAACGCCCGAAACATAAAATGCAAAAAAAATACAACAGTGTTTCCATCATATATCAGGAATAATTGCAACCAGTTTGAAAGTGAAGGCCAATTCTACGTTTCGGGCAACCTAGGTTTCACTCCAGAGCGTTGCTCCACCAGACCGAATAGTTACGGCCTAAGAAGTCAACGCCAGAAGCATAAAATACGATATAAATACAACAGTTTTTCCATCGTATAAAACGAATAATTGCAACCAGTATGAAACTAATGGTCATTTCTACTTTCCGAGCAAGCTAGGCTTCACCCTAGGGCGTTGGTCCAACAGATTGAATAGTTAGGGCCTTAGAAGTTAACGCCCGAAGCATAAAATGCAATAAAAATACAACAGTGTATCCATCATATAACAGGAATAATTGCAACCAGTTTGAAAGCGATGGCCAATTCTACGTTCCGGGCAACCTAGGCTTCACTCTAGGGCGTTGCTCCACCAGATCGAATAGTTAGTGCCTTAGAAGTCAACGCCAGAGGCATAAAATACAATATAAATACAACAGTTTTTCCATCGTATAAAACCAATAATTGCAACCAGCATGAAACTTATGGTCATTTCTACTTTCCGAGCAACCTAGGCTTCACCCTAGGGCGTTGCTCCAACGGATTGAATAGTTAGGGCCTTAGAAGTCAACGCCCGAACCATAAAATGCAAAAAAAATACAGCAGTGTTTCCATCATATAACAGGTATAATTGCAAACAGTTTGAAATTGATGGCCAATTCTACGTTCCGGGCAACCTAGGCATCACTCTATTGCGTTGCTCCACCAGATCGAATAGTTAGTGCCTTAGATGTCAACGCCAGAAGCATAAAATACAATATAAATACAACAGTTTTTCCATCGTATAAAACGAATAATTGCAACCAGTATGAAACATATGGTCATTTCTACTTTCCGAGCAAGATAGGCTTCACCCTAGGGCGTTGGTCCAACAGATTGAATAGTTAGGGCCTTAGAAGTCAACGCCCGAAGCATAAAATGCAATAAAAATACAACAGTGTATCCATCATATAACAGGAATAATTGCAACCAGTTTGAATGCGATGGCCAATTCTACGTTCCGGGCAACCTAGGCTTCACTGTAGGGCGTTGCTCCACCAGATCGAATAGTTAGTGCCTTAGAAGTCAACGCCCGAACCATAAAATGCAAAAAAAATACAACAGTGTTTCCATCATATAACAGGAATAATTGCAACCAGTTTGAAAGTGATGGCCAATTCTACGTTCCGGGCAACCTAGGCTTCTCTCTAGGGCGTTGCTCCACCAGATCGAATAGATAGTGCCTTAGAAGTCAACGCCAGAAGCATAAAATACAATATAAATACAACAGTTTTTCCATCGTATAAAACGAATAATTGCAACCAGTATGAAACTTATGGTCATTTCTACTTTCCGAGCAAGCTAGGCTTCACCCTAGGGCGTTGCTCCAACACATTGAATAGTTAGGACCTTAGAAGTGAACGCCCGAACCATAAAATGCAAAAAAAATACAACAGTGTTTCCATCATATAACAGGAATAATTGCAACCAGTTTGAAAGTGATGGCCAATTCTACGTTCCGGGCAACCTAGGCTTCTCTCTAGGTCGTTGCTCCAAGAGATTGAATAGTTAGGGCCTTAGAAGTCAACGCACGAAGCATAAAATGCAATAAGAATACAACAGTGTATCCATCATATAACAGGAATAATTGCAACCAGTTTGAAAGTGATGGCCAATTCTACGTTCCGGGCAACCTAGGCTTCACTCTAGGGCGTTGCTCCACCAGATCGAATAGTTAGTGCCTTAGAAGTCAACGCCAGAAGCATAAAATACCATATAAATACAACAGTTTTTCCATCCTATAAAACGTATATTGCAACCAGTATGAAACTTATGGTCATTTCTACTTTCCGAGCAACCTAGGCTTCACCCTAGGGCGTTGCTCCAACAGATTGAATAGCTAGGTCCTTAGAAGTCAACGCCCGAACCATAAAATGCAAAAAAAATGCAACAGTGTTTCCATCATATAACAGGAATAATTGCAACCAGTTTGAAAGTGAAGGCCAATTCTACGTTCCGGGCAACATAGGCTTCACCCTATTGCGTTGCTCCACCAGATCGAATAGTTAGTGCCTTAGAAGTCAACGCCAGAAGCATAAAATACAATATAAATACAACAGTTTTTCCATCGTATAAAACGAATAATTGCAACCAGCATGAAACTTATGGTCATTTCTACTTTCCGAGCAACCTAGGCTTCACCCTTGGGCGTTGCTCCAACAGATTGAATAGTTAGGGCCTTAGAAGTCAACGCCCGAAACATAAAATGCAAAAAAAATACAACAGTGTTTCCATCATATATCAGGAATAATTGCAACCAGTTTGAAAGTGAAGGCCAATTCTACGTTTCGGGCAACCTAGGTTTCACTCCAGAGCGTTGCTCCACCAGACCGAATAGTTACGGCCTAAGAAGTCAACACCAGAAGCATAAAATACGATATAAATACAACAGTTTTTCCATCGTATAAAACGAATAATTGCAACCAGTATGAAACTTATGATCATTTCTACTTTCCGAGCAACCTAGACTTCACCCTAGGGCGTTGCTCCAACAGATTGAATAGTTAGGACCTTAGAAGTCAACGCCCTAACCATAAAATGCAAAAAAAATACAACAGTGTTTCCATCATATAACAGGAATAATTGCAACCAGTTTGAAAGTGATGGCCAATTCTACGTTCCGGGCAACCTAGGCTTCACTCTATGGCGTGGCTCCACCAGATCGAATAGTTGGTGCCTTAGAAGTCAACGCCAGAAGCATAAAATACAATATAAGTACAACAGTTTTTCCATCGTATAAAACGAATAATTGCAACCAGTATGAAACTTATGGTCATTCCAACTTTCCGAGCAACCTAGGCTTCACCCTAGAGCGTTGCTCCAACGGATTGAATAGTTAGGGCCTTAGAAGTCAACGGCCGAACCATAAAATGCAAAAAAAATACAGCAGTGTTTCCATCATATAACAGGTATAATTGCAACCAGTTTGAAATTGATGGCCAATTCTACGTTCCGGGCAACCTAGGCTTCGCTCTAGGTCGTTGCTCCACCAGATCGAATAGTTAGTGCCTTAGAAGTCAACGCCAGAAGCATAAAATGCAATATAAATACAACAGTTTTTCCATCGTATAAAACGAATAATTGCAACCAGTATGAAACTAATGGTCATTTCTCCTTTCCGAGCAAGCTAGGCTTCACCCTAGGGCGTTGGTCCAACAGATTGAATAGTTAGGGCCTTAGAAGTCAACGCCCGAAACATAAAATGCAAAAAAAATACAACAGTGTTTCCATCATATATCAGGAATAATTGCAACCAGTTTGAAAGTGAAGCCCAATTCTACGTTTCGGGCAACCTAGGTTTCACTCCAGAGCGTTGCTCCACCAGACCGAATAGTTACGGCCTAAGAAGTCAACGCCAGAAGCATAAAATACGATATAAATACAACAGTTTTTCCATCGTATAAAACGAATAATTGCAACCAGTATGAAACTAATGGTCATTTCTACTTTCCGAGCAAGCTAGGCTTCACCCTAGGGCGTTGGTCCAACAGATTGAATAGTTAGGGCCTTAGAAGTCAACGCCCGAAGCATAAAATGCAATAAAAATACAACAGTGTATCCATCATATAACAGGAATAATTGCAACCAGTTTGAAAGCGATGGCCAATTCTACGTTCCGGGCAACCTAGGCTTCACTCTAGGGCGTTGCTCCACCAGATCGAATAGTTAGTGCCTTAGAAGTCAACGCCAGAAGCATAAAATACAATATAAATACAACAGTTTTTCCATCGTATAAAACGAATAATTGCAACCAGCATGAAACTTATGGTCATTTCTACTTTCCGAGCAACCTAGGCTTCACCCTAGGGCGTTGCTCCAACAGATTGAATAGTTAGGGCCTTAGAAGTCAACGCCCGAAACATAAAATGCAAAAAAAATACAACAGTGTTTCCATTATATATCAGGAATAATTGCAACCAGTTTGAAAGTGAAGGCCAATTCTACGTTTCGGGCAACCTAGGTTTCACTCCAGAGCGTTGCTCCACCAGACCGAATAGTTACGGCCTAAGAAGTCAACGCCAGAAGCATAAAATACGATATAAATACAACAGTTTTTCCATCGTATAAAACGAATAATTGCACCCAGTATGAAACTAATGGTCATTTCTACTTTCCGAGCAAGCTAGGCTTCACCCTAGGGCGTTGGTCCAACAGATTGAATAGTTAGGGCCTTAGAAGTCAACGCCCGAAGCATAAAATGCAATAAAAATACAACAGTGTATCCATCATATAACAGGAATAATTGCAACCAGTTTGAAAGCGATGGCCAATTCTACGTTCCGGGCAACCTAGGCTTCACTCTAGGGCGTTGCTCCACCAGATCGAATAGTTAGTGCCTTAGAAGTCAACGCCAGAGGCATAAAATACAATATAAATACAACAGTTTTTCCATCGTATAAAACCAATAATTGCAACCAGCATGAAACTTATGGTCATTTCTACTTTCCGAGCAAGCTAGGCTTCACCCTAGGGCGTTGCTCCAACACATTGAATAGTTAGGACCTTAGAAGTGAACGCCCGAACCATAAAGTGCAAAAAAAATACAACAGTGTTTCCATCATATAACAGGAATAATTGCAACCAGTTTGAAAGTGATGGCCAATTCTACGTTCCGGGCAACCTAGGCTTCTCTCTAGGTCGTTGCTCCAAGAGATTGAATAGTTAGGGCCTTAGAAGTCAACGCACGAAGCATAAAATGCAATAAGAATACAACAGTGTATCCATCATATAACAGGAATAATTGCAACCAGTTTGAAAGTGATGGCCAATTCTACGTTCCGGGCAACCTAGGCTTCACTCTAGGGCGTTGCTCCACCAGATCGAATAGTTAGTGCCTTAGAAGTCAACGCCAGAAGCATAAAATACCATATAAATACAACAGTTTTTCCATCCTATAAAACGTATATTGCAACCAGTATGAAACTTATGGTCATTTCTACTTTCCGAGCAACCTAGGCTTCACCCTAGGGCGTTGCTCCAACAGATTGAATAGCTAGGTCCTTAGAAGTCAACGCCCGAACCATAAAATGCAAAAAAAATGCAACAGTGTTTCCATCATATAACAGGAACAATTGCAACCAGTTTGAAAGTGAAGGCCAATTCTACGTTCCGGGCAACATAGGCTTCACTCCATTGCGTTGCTCCACCAGATCGAATAGTTAGTGCCTTAGAAGTCAACGCCAGAAGCATAAAATACAATATAAATACAACAGCTTTCCATCGTATAAAACGAATAATTGCAACCAGTGTGAAACTTATGGACATTTCTACTTTCTGAGCAACCTAGGCTTCACCCTAGGGCGTTGCCCCAACAGATTGAATAGTTAGGGCCTTAGAAGTCAACGCCCGAACCATAAAACGCAAAAAAAAAAACAACAGTGTTTCCATCATATAACAGGAATAATTGCAACCGGTTTGAAAGTGATCGCCTATTCTACGTTCCGGGCAACCTAGGCTTCACTCTATGGCGTGGCTCCACCAGATCGAATAGTTAGTGCCTTAGAAGTCAACGCCAGAAGCATAAAATACAATATAAATACAACAGTTCTTCCATCGTATAAACCGAATAATTGCAACCAGTATGAAACTTATGGTCATTTCAACTTTCCGAGCAACCTAGGCTTCACCCTAGGGCGTTGCTCCAACGGATTGAATAGTTAGGGCCTTAGAAGTCAACGCCCGAACCATAAAATGCAAAAAAAATACAGCAGTGTTTCCATCATATAACAGGTATAATTGCAAACAGTTTGAAATTGATGGCCAATTCTACGTTCCGGGCAACCTAGGCATCACTCTATTGCGTTGCTCCACCAGATCGAATAGTTAGTGCCTTAGATGTCAACGCCAGAAGCATAAAATACAATATAAATACAACAGTTTTTCCATCGTATAAAACGAATAATTGCAACCAGTATGAAACTTATGGACATTTCTACTTTCCGAGCAACCTAGGCTTCACCCTAGGGCGTTGCTCCAACAGATTGAATAGTTAGGGCCTTAGAAGTCAACGCTCGAACCATAAAATGCAAAAAAAATACAACAGTGTTTCCATCATATATCAGGAATAATTGCAACCAGTATGAAAGTGATGGCCAATTCTACGTTCCGGGCAACCTAGGTTTCACTCCAGGGCGTTGCTCCACCAGACCGAATAGTTACGGCCTAAGAAATCAACGCCAGAAGCATAAAATACGATATAAATACAACTGCTTTTTATAGTATAAAACGAATAATTGCAACCAGTATGAAACTTATGGTCATTTCTACTTTCCGAGCAAGATAGGCTTCACCCTAGGGCGTTGGTCCAACAGATTGAATAGTTAGGGCCTTAGAAGTCAACGCCCGAAGCATAAAATGCAATAAAAATACAACAGTGTATCCATCATATAACAGGAATAATTGCAACCAGTTTGAATGCGATGGCCTATTCTACGTTCCGGGCAACCTAGGCTTCACTGTAGGGCGTTGCTCCACCAGATCGAATAGTTAGTGCCTTAGAAGTCAACGCCCGAAGCCTAAAATGCAATAAAAATACAACAGTGTATCCATCATATAACAGGAATAATTGCAACCAGTTTGAAAGCGATGGCCAATTCTACGTTCCGGGCAACCTAGGCTTCATTCCAGGGCGTTGCTCCACCTGATCGAATAGTTAGTGCCTTAGAAGTCAACGCCAGGAGCATGAAATACAATATAAATACAACAGTTTTTCCATCGTATAAAACGAATAATTGCAACCAGTATGAAACTTATGGTCATTTCTACTTTCCGAGCAACCTAGGCTTCAGCCTAGGGCGTTGCTCCAACAGATTGAATAGTTAGGGCCTTAGAAGTCAACGCCCGAAACATAAAATGCAAAAAAAATACAACAGTGTTTCCATCATATATCAGGAATAATTGCAACCAGTTTGAAAGTGAAGGCCAATTCTACGTTTCGGGCAACCTAGGCTTCACTCTATTGCGTTGCTCCACCAGATCGAATAGTTAGTGCCTTAGAAGTCAACGCCAGAAGCATAAAATACAATATAAATACAACTGTTTTTCCATCGTATAAAACGAATAATTGCAACCAGTATGAAACCTATGGTCATTTCAACTTTCCGAGCAACCTAGGCTTCACCGTAGGGCGTTGCTCCAACGGATTGAATAGTTAGGGCCTTAGAAGTCAACGCCCGAACCATAAAATGCAAAAAAAATACAGCAGTGTTTCCATCATATAACAGGTATAATTGCAACCAGTTTGAAATTGATGGCCAATTCTACGTTCCGGGCTACCTAGGCATCACTCTATTGCGTTGCTCCACCAGATCGAATAGTTAGTGCCTTAGAAGTCAACGCCAGAAGCATAAAATACAATATAAATACAACAGTTTTTCCATCGTATAAAACGAATAATTGCAACCAGTATGAAACATATGGACATTTCTACTTTCCGAGCAACCTAGGCTTCACCCTAGGGCGTTGCTCCAACAGATTGAATAGTTAGGGCCTTAGAAGTCAACGCCCGAAGCATAAAATGCAATAAAAATACAACAGTGTATCCATCACATAACAGGAATAATTGCAACCAGTTTGAAAGCGATGGCCAATTCTACGTTCCGGGCAACCTAGGCTTCACTCCAGGGCGTTGCTCCACCTGATCGAATAGTTAGTGCCTTGGAAGTCAACGCCAGAAGCATAAAATACCATATAAATACAACAGTTTTTCCATCCTATAAAACGTATATTGCAACCAGTATGAAACTTATGGTCATTTCTACTTTCCGAGCAACCTAGGCTTCACCCTAGGGCGTTGCTCCAACAGATTGAATAGCTAGGACCTTAGAAGTCAACGCCCGAACCATAAAATGCAAAAAAAATGCAACAGTGTTTCCATCATATAACAGGAATAATTGCAACCAGTTTGAAAGTGAAGGCCAATTCTACGTTCCGGGCAACATAGGCTTCACTCTATTGCGTTGCTCCACCAGATCGAATAGTTAGTGCCTTAGAAGTCAACGCCAGAAGCATAAAATACAATATAAATACAACAGCTTTCCATCGTATAAAACGAATAATTGCAACCAGTGTGAAACTTATGGACATTTCTACTTTCTGAGCAACCTAGGCTTCACCCTAGGGCGTTGCCCCAACAGATTGAATAGTTAGGGCCTTAGAAGTCAACGCCCGAACCATCAAACGCAAAAAAAAAACAACAGTGTTTCCATCATATAACAGGAATAATTGCAGCCAGTTTGAAAGTGATCGCCTATTCTACGTTCCGGGCAACCTAGGCTTCACTCTATGGCGTGGCTCCACCAGATCGAATAGTTAGTGCCTTAGAAGTCAACGCCAGAAGCATAAAATACAATATAAATACAACAGTTCTTCCATCGTATAAACCGAATAATTGCAACCAGTATGAAACTAATGGTCATTTCTACTTTCCGAGCAAGCTAGGCTTCACCCTAGGGCGTTGGTCCAACAGATTGAATAGTTAGGGCCTTAGAAGTCAACGCCCGAAGCATAAAATGCAATAAAAATACAACAGTGTATCCATCATATAACAGGAATAATTGCAACCAGTTTGAAAGCGATGGCCAATTCTACGTTCCGGGCAACCTAGGCTTCACTCTAGGGCGTTGCTCCACCAGATCGAATAGTTAGTGCCTTAGAAGTCAACGCCAGAAGCATAAAATACAATATAAATACAACAGTTTTTCCATCGTATAAAACGAATAATTGCAACCAGCATGAAACTTATGGTCATTTCTACTTTCCGAGCAACCTAGGCTTCACCCTAGGGCGTTGCTCCAACAGATTGAATAGTTAGGGCCTTAGAAGTCAACGCCCGAAACATAAAATGCAAAAAAAATACAACAGTGTTTCCATCATATATCAGGAATAATTGCAACCAGTTTGAAAGTGAAGGCCAATTCTACGTTTCGGGCAACCTAGGTTTCACTCCAGAGCGTTGCTCCACCAGACCGAATAGTTACGGCCTAAGAAGTCAACACCAGAAGCATAAAATACGATATAAATACAACAGTTTTTCCATCGTATAAAACGAATAATTGCAACCAGTATGAAACTTATGATCATTTCTACTTTCCGAGCAACCTAGACTTCACCCTAGGGCGTTGCTCCAACAGATTGAATAGTTAGGACCTTAGAAGTCAACGCCCTAACCATAAAATGCAAAAAAAATACAACAGTGTTTCCATCATATAACAGGAATAATTGCAACCAGTTTGAAAGTGATGGCCAATTCTACGTTCCGGGCAACCTAGGCTTCACTCTATGGCGTGGCTCCACCAGATCGAATAGTTGGTGCCTTAGAAGTCAACGCCAGAAGCATAAAATACAATATAAGTACAACAGTTTTTCCATCGTATAAAACGAATAATTGCAACCAGTATGAAACTTATGGTCATTCCAACTTTCCGAGCAACCTAGGCTTCACCCTAGAGCGTTGCTCCAACGGATTGAATAGTTAGGGCCTTAGAAGTCAACGCCCGAACCATAAAATGCAAAAAAAATACAGCAGTGTTTCCATCATATAACAGGTATAATTGCAACCAGTTTGAAATTGATGGCCAATTCTACGTTCCGGGCAACCTAGGCTTCGCTCTAGGTCGTTGCTCCACCAGATCGAATAGTTAGTGCCTTAGAAGTCAACGCCAGAAGCATAAAATGCAATATAAATACAACAGTTTTTCCATCGTATAAAACGAATAATTGCAACCAGTATGAAACTAATGGTCATTTCTCCTTTCCGAGCAAGCTAGGCTTCACCCTAGGGCGTTGGTCCAACAGATTGAATAGTTAGGGCCTTAGAAGTCAACGCCCGAAACATAAAATGCAAAAAAAATACAACAGTGTTTCCATCATATATCAGGAATAATTGCAACCAGTTTGAAAGTGAAGGCCAATTCTACGTTTCGGGCAACCTAGGTTTCACTCCAGAGCGTTGCTCCACCAGACCGAATAGTTACGGCCTAAGAAGTCAACGCCAGAAGCATAAAATACGATATAAATACAACAGTTTTTCCATCGTATAAAACGAATAATTGCAACCAGTATGAAACTAATGGTCATTTCTACTTTCCGAGCAAGCTAGGCTTCACCCTAGGGCGTTGGTCCAACAGATTGAATAGTTAGGGCCTTAGAAGTCAACGCCCGAAGCATAAAATGCAATAAAAATACAACAGTGTATCCATCATATAACAGGAATAATTGCAACCAGTTTGAAAGCGATGACCAATTCTACGTTCCGGGCAACCTAGGCTTCACTCTAGGGCGTTGCTCCACCAGATCGAATAGTTAGTGCCTTAGAAGTCAACGCCAGAAGCATAAAATACAATATAAATACAACAGTTTTTCCATCGTATAAAACGAATAATTGCAACCAGCATGAAACTTATGGTCATTTCTACTTTCCGAGCAACCTAGGCTTCACCCTAGGGCGTTGCTCCAACAGATTGAATAGTTAGGGCCTTAGAAGTCAACGCCCGAAACATAAAATGCAAAAAAAATACAACAGTGTTTCCATTATATATCAGGAATAATTGCAACCAGTTTGAAAGTGAAGGCCAATTCTACGTTTCGGGCAACCTAGGTTTCACTCCAGAGCGTTGCTCCACCAGACCGAATAGTTACGGCCTAAGAAGTCAACGCCAGAAGCATAAAATACGATATAAATACAACAGTTTTTCCATCGTATAAAACGAATAATTGCAACCAGTATGAAACTAATGGTCATTTCTACTTTCCGAGCAAGCTAGGCTTCACCCTAGGGCGTTGGTCCAACCGATTGAATAGTTAGGGCCTTAGAAGTTAACGCCCGAAGCATAAAATGCAATAAAAATACAACAGTGTAGCCATCATATAACAGGAATAATTGCAACCAGTTTGAAAGCGATGGCCAATTCTACGTTCCGGGCAACCTAGGCTTCACTCTAGGGCGTTGCTCCACCAGATCGAATAGTTAGTGCCTTAGAAGTCAACGCCAGAGGCATAAAATACAATATAAATACAACAGTTTTTCCATCGTATAAAACCAATAATTGCAACCAGCATGAAACTTATGGTCATTTCTACTTTCCGAGCAAGCTAGGCTTCACCCTAGGGCGTTGCTCCAACACATTGAATAGTTAGGACCTTAGAAGTGAACGCCCGAACCATAAAATGCAAAAAAAATACAACAGTGTTTCCATCATATAACAGGAATAATTGCAACCAGTTTGAAAGTGATGGCCAATTCTACGTTCCGGGCAACCTAGGCTTCTCTCTAGGTCGTTGCTCCAAGAGATTGAATAGTTAGGGCCTTAGAAGTCAACGCACGCAGCATAAAATGCAATAAGAATACAACAGTGTATCCATCATATAACAGGAATAATTGCAACCAGTTTGAAAGTGATGGCCAATTCTACGTTCCGGGCAACCTAGGCTTCACTCTAGGGCGTTGCTCCACCAGATCGAATAGTTAGTGCCTTAGAAGTCAACGCCAGAAGCATAAAATACCATATAAATACAACAGTTTTTCCATCCTATAAAACGTATATTGCAACCAGTATGAAACTTATGGTCATTTCTACTTTCCGAGCAACCTAGGCTTCACCCTAGGGCGTTGCTCCAACAGATTGAATAGCTAGGTCCTTAGAAGTCAACGCCCGAACCATAAAATGCAAAAAAAATGCAACAGTGTTTCCATCATATAACAGGAATAATTGCAACCAGTTTGAAAGTGAAGGCCAATTCTACGTTCCGGGCAACATAGGCTTCACTCCATTGCGTTGCTCCACCAGATCGAATAGTTAGTGCCTTAGAAGTCAACGCCAGAAGCATAAAATACAATATAAATACAACAGCTTTCCATCGTATAAAACGAATAATTGCAACCAGTGTGAAACTTATGGACATTTCTACTTTCTGAGCAACCTAGGCTTCACCCTAGGGCGTTGCCCCAACAGATTGAATAGTTAGGGCCTTAGAAGTCAACGCCCGAACCATAAAACGCAAAAAAAAAACAACAGTGTTTCCATCATATAACAGGAATAATTGCAACCGGTTTGAAAGTGATCGCCTATTCTACGTTCCGGGCAACCTAGGCTTCACTCTATGGCGTGGCTCCACCAGATCGAATAGTTAGTGCCTTAGAAGTCAACGCCAGAAGCATAAAATACAATATAAATACAACAGTTCTTCCATCGTATAAACCGAATAATTGCAACCAGTATGAAACTTATGGTCATTTCAACTTTCCGAGCAACCTAGGCTTCACCCTAGGGCGTTGCTCCAACGGATTGAATAGTTAGGGCCTTAGAAGTCAACGCCCGAACCATAAAATGCAAAAAAAATACAGCAGTGTTTCCATCATATAACAGGTATAATTGCAAACAGTTTGAAATTGATGGCCAATTCTACGTTCCGGGCAACCTAGGCATCACTCTATTGCGTTGCTCCACCAGATCGAATAGTTAGTGCCTTAGATGTCAACGCCAGAAGCATAAAATACAATATAAATACAACAGTTTTTCCATCGTATAAAACGAATAATTGCAACCAGTATGAAACTTATGGACATTTCTACTTTCCGAGCAACCTAGGCTTCACCCTAGGGCGTTGCTCCAACAGATTGAATAGTTAGGGCCTTAGAAGTCAACGCTCGAACCATAAAATGCAAAAAAAATACAACAGTGTTTCCATCATATATCAGGAATAATTGCAACCAGTATGAAAGTGATGGCCAATTCTACGTTCCGGGCAACCTAGGTTTCACTCCAGGGCGTTGCTCCACCAGACCGAATAGTTGCGGCCTAAGAAATCAACGCCAGAAGCATAAAATACGATATAAATACAACTGCTTTTCTATAGTATAAAACGAATAATTGCAACCAGTATGAAACTTATGGTCATTTCTACTTTCCGAGCAAGATAGGCTTCACCCTAGGGCGTTGGTCCAACAGATTGAATAGTTAGGGCCTTAGAAGTCAACGCCCGAAGCATAAAATGCAATAAAAATACAACAGTGTATCCATCATATAACAGGAATAATTGCAACCAGTTTGAATGCGATGGCCTATTCTACGTTCCGGGCAACCTAGGCTTCACTGTAGGGCGTTGCTCCACCAGATCGAATAGTTAGTGCCTTAGAAGTCAACGCCCGAAGCATAAAATGCAATAAAAATACAACAGTGTATCCATCATATAACAGGAATAATTGCAACCAGTTTGAAAGCGATGGCCAATTCTACGTTCCGGGCAACCTAGGCTTCATTCCAGGGCGTTGCTCCACCTGATCGAATAGTTAGTGCCTTAGAAGTCAACGCCAGGAGCATGAAATACAATATAAATACAACAGTTTTTCCATCGTATAAAACGAATAATTGCAACCAGTATGAAACTTATGGTCATTTCTACTTTCCGAGCAACCTAGGCTTCAGCCTAGGGCGTTGCTCCAACAGATTGAATAGTTAGGGCCTTAGAAGTCAACGCCCGAAACATAAAATGCAAAAAAAATACAACAGTGTTTCCATCATATATCAGGAATAATTGCAACCAGTTTGAAAGTGAAGGCCAATTCTACGTTTCGGGCAACCTAGGCTTCACTCTATTGCGTTGCTCCACCAGATCGAATAGTTAGTGCCTTAGAAGTCAACGCCAGAAGCATAAAATACAATATAAATACAACTGTTTTTCCATCGTATAAAACGAATAATTGCAACCAGTATGAAACATATGGACATTTCTACTTTCCGAGCAACCTAGGCTTCACCCTAGGGCGTTGCTCCAACAGATTGAATAGTTAGGGCCTTAGAAGTCAACGCCCGAAGCATAAAATGCAATAAAAATACAACAGTGTATCCATCACATAACAGGAATAATTGCAACCAGTTTGAAAGCGATGGCCAATTCTACGTTCCGGGCAACCTAGGCTTCACTCCAGGGCGTTGCTCCACCTGATCGAATAGTTAGTGCCTTGGAAGTCAACGCCAGAAGCATAAAATACAATATAAATACAACAGTTTTTCCATCGTATAAAACGAATAATTGCAACCAGTATGAAACTTATGGTCATTTCTACTTTCCGAGCAACCTAGGCTTCACCCTAGGGCGTTGCTCCAACAGATTGAATACTTAGGACGTTAGAAGTCAGCGCCCTAACCATAAAATGCAAAAAAAATACAACAGGGTTTCCATCATATAACAGGAATAATTGCAACCAGTTTGAAAGTGATGGCCAATTCTACGATCCGGGCAACCTACGCTTCGCACTAGGGCGTTGCTCCACCAGATCGAATAGATAGTGCCTTAGAATTCAACGCCAGAAGCATAAAATACGATATAAATACAACAGTTTTTCCATCGTATAAAACGAATAATTGCAAACAGTATGAAACTTATGTTCATTTCTACTTTCCGAGCAACCTAGGCTTCACCCTAGGGCGTTGCTCCAACAGATTGAAGAGTTAGGGCCTTAGATGTCAACGCCCGAAGCATAAAATGCAATAAGAATACAACAGTGTATCCATCAGATAACAGGAATAATTGCAACCAGTTTGAAAGTGATGGCCAATTCTACGTTCCGGGCAACCTAGGCTTCACTCTAGGGCGTTGCTCCAACAGATTGAATAGTTAGGGCCTTAGAAGTCAACGCCCGAACAATAAAATGCAAAAAAAATACAACAGTGTTTCCATCATATAACAGGAATAATTGCAACCAGTTTGAAAGTGAAGGCCAATTCTACGTTCCGGGCAACCTAGGCTTCACTCTATTGCGTTGCTCCACCAGATCGAATAGTTAGTGCCTTAGAAGTCAACGCCAGAAGCATAAAATACAATATAAATACAACAGCTTTCCATCGTATAAAACGAATAATTGCAACCAGTATGAAACTTATGGACATTTCTACTTTCTGAGCAACCTAGGCTTCACCCTAGGGCGTTGCTCCAACAGATTGAATACTTAGGACGTTAGAAGTCAGCGCCCTAACCATAAAATGCAAAAAAAATACAACAGGGTTTCCATCATATAACAGGAATAATTGCAACCAGTTTGAAAGTGATGGCCAATTCTACGATCCGGGCAACCTACGCTTCGCACTAGGGCGTTGCTCCACCAGATCGAATAGATAGTGCCTTAGAATTCAACGCCAGAAGCATAAAATACGATATAAATACAACAGTTTTTCCATCGTATAAAACGAATAATTGCAAACAGTATGAAACTTATGTTCATTTCTACTTTCCGAGCAACCTAGGCTTCACCCTAGGGCGTTGCTCCAACAGATTGAATAGTTAGGGCCTTAGAAGTCAACGCCCGAACAATAAAATGCAAAAAAAATACAACAGTGTTTCCATCATATAACACGAATAATTGCAACCAGTTTGAAAGTGAAGGCCAATTCTACGTTCCGGGCAACCTAGGCTTCTCTCTAGGGCGTTGCTCCACCAGATCGAATAGATAGTGCCTTAGAAGTCAACGCCAGAAGCATAAAATACAATATAAATACAACAGTTTTTCCATCGTATAAAACGAATAATTGCAACCAGTATGAAACTTATGGTTATTTCTACTTTCCGAGCAAGCTAGGCTTCACCCTAGGGCGTTGCTCCAACACATTGAATAGTTAGGACCTTAGAAGTGAACGCCCGAACCATAAAATGCAAAAAAAATACAACAGTGTTTCCATCATATAACAGGAATAATTGCAACCAGTTTGAAAGTGATGGCCAATTCTACGTTCCGGGCAACCTAGGCTTCTCTTTAGGTCGTTGCTCCAAGAGATTGAATAGTTAGGGCCTTAGAAGTCAACGCACGAAGCATAAAATGCAATAAGAATACAACAGTGTATCCATCATATAACAGGAATAATTGCAACCAGTTTGAAAGTGATGGCCAATTCTACGTTCCGGGCAACCTAGGCTTCACTCTAGGGCGTTGCTCCACCAGATCGAATAGTTAGTGCCTTAGAAGTCAACGCCAGAAGCATAAAATACCATATAAATACAACAGTTTTTCCATCGTATAAAACCAATAATTGCAACCAGCATGAAACTTATGGTCATTTCTACTTTCCGAGCAAGCTAGGCTTCACCCTAGGGCGTTGCTCCAACACATTGAATAGTTAGGACCTTAGAAGTGAACGCCCGAACCATAAAATGCAAAAAAAATACAACAGTGTTTCCATCATATAACAGGAATAATTGCAACCAGTTTGAAAGTGATGGCCAATTCTACGTTCCGGGCAACCTAGGCTTCTCTCTAGGTCGTTGCTCCAAGAGATTGAATAGTTAGGGCCTTAGAAGTCAACGCACGAAGCATAAAATGCAATAAGAATACAACAGTGTATCCATCATATAACAGGAATAATTGCAACCAGTTTGAAAGTGATGGCCAATTCTACGTTCCGGGCAACCTAGGCTTCACTCTAGGGCGTTGCTCCACCAGATCGAATAGTTAGTGCCTTAGAAGTCAACGCCAGAAGCATAAAATACCATATAAATACAACAGTTTTTCCATCCTATAAAACGTATATTGCAACCAGTATGAAACTTATGGTCATTTCTACTTTCCGAGCAACCTAGGCTTCACCCTAGGGCGTTGCTCCAACAGATTGAATAGCTAGGTCCTTAGAAGTCAACGCCCGAACCATAAAATGCAAAAAAAATGCAACAGTGTTTCCATCATATAACAGGAATAATTGCAACCAGTTTGAAAGTGAAGGCCAATTCTACGTTCCGGGCAACATAGGCTTCACTCCATTGCGTTGCTCCACCAGATCGAATAGTTAGTGCCTTAGAAGTCAACGCCAGAAGCATAAAATACAATATAAATACAACAGCTTTCCATCGTATAAAACGAATAATTGCAACCAGTGTGAAACTTATGGACATTTCTACTTTCTGAGCAACCTAGGCTTCACCCTAGGGCGTTGCCCCAACAGATTGAATAGTTAGGGCCTTAGAAGTCAACGCCCGAACCATAAAACGCAAAAAAAAAACAACAGTGTTTCCATCATATAACAGGAATAATTGCAACCGGTTTGAAAGTGATCGCCTATTCTACGTTCCGGGCAACCTAGGCTTCACTCTATGGCGTGGCTCCACCAGATCGAATAGTTAGTGCCTTAGAAGTCAACGCCAGAAGCATAAAATACAATATAAATACAACAGTTCTTCCATCGTATAAACCGAATAATTGCAACCAGTATGAAACTTATGGTCATTTCAACTTTCCGAGCAACCTAGGCTTCACCCTAGGGCGTTGCTCCAACGGATTGAATAGTTAGGGCCTTAGAAGTCAACGCCCGAACCATAAAATGCAAAAAAAATACAGCAGTGTTTCCATCATATAACAGGTATAATTGCAAACAGTTTGAAATTGATGGCCAATTCTACGTTCCGGGCAACCTAGGCATCACTCTATTGCGTTGCTCCACCAGATCGAATAGTTAGTGCCTTAGATGTCAACGCCAGAAGCATAAAATACAATATAAATACAACAGTTTTTCCATCGTATAAAACGAATAATTGCAACCAGTATGAAACTTATGGACATTTCTACTTTCCGAGCAACCTAGGCTTCACCCTAGGGCGTTGCTCCAACAGATTGAATAGTTAGGGCCTTAGAAGTCAACGCTCGAACCATAAAATGCAAAAAAAATACAACAGTGTTTCCATCATATATCAGGAATAATTGCAACCAGTATGAAAGTGATGGCCAATTCTACGTTCCGGGCAACCTAGGTTTCACTCCAGGGCGTTGCTCCACCAGACCGAATAGTTACGGCCTAAGAAATCAACGCCAGAAGCATAAAATACGATATAAATACAACTGCTTTTCTATAGTATAAAACGAATAATTGCAACCAGTATGAAACTTATGGTCATTTCTACTTTCCGAGCAAGATAGGCTTCACCCTAGGGCGTTGGTCCAACAGATTGAATAGTTAGGGCCTTAGAAGTCAACGCCCGAAGCATAAAATGCAATAAAAATACAACAGTGTATCCATCATATAACAGGAATAATTGCAACCAGTTTGAATGCGATGGCCTATTCTACGTTCCGGGCAACCTAGGCTTCACTGTAGGGCGTTGCTCCACCAGATCGAATAGTTAGTGCCTTAGAAGTCAACGCCCGAAGCATAAAATGCAATAAAAATACAACAGTGTATCCATCATATAACAGGAATAATTGCAACCAGTTTGAAAGCGATGGCCAATTCTACGTTCCGGGCAACCTAGGCTTCATTCCAGGGCGTTGCTCCACCTGATCGAATAGTTAGTGCCTTAGAAGTCAACGCCAGGAGCATGAAATACAATATAAATACAACAGTTTTTCCATCGTATAAAACGAATAATTGCAACCAGTATGAAACTTATGGTCATTTCTACTTTCCGAGCAACCTAGGCTTCAGCCTAGGGCGTTGCTCCAACAGATTGAATAGTTAGGGCCTTAGAAGTCAACGCCCGAAACATAAAATGCAAAAAAAATACAACAGTGTTTCCATCATATATCAGGAATAATTGCAACCAGTTTGAAAGTGAAGGCCAATTCTACGTTTCGGGCAACCTAGGCTTCACTCTATTGCGTTGCTCCACCAGATCGAATAGTTAGTGCCTTAGAAGTCAACGCCAGAAGCATAAAATACAATATAAATACAACTGTTTTTCCATCGTATAAAACGAATAATTGCAACCAGTATGAAACCTATGGTCATTTCAACCTTCCGAGCAACCTAGGCTTCACCGTAGGGCGTTGCTCCAACGGATTGAATAGTTAGGGCCTTAGAAGTCAACGCCCGAACCATAAAATGCAAAAAAAATACAGCAGTGTTTCCATCATATAACAGGTATAATTGCAACCAGTTTGAAATTGATGGCCAATTCTACGTTCCGGGCTACCTAGGCATCACTCTATTGCGTTGCTCCACCAGATCGAATAGTTAGTGCCTTAGAAGTCAACGCCAGAAGCATAAAATACAATATAAATACAACAGTTTTTCCATCGTATAAAACGAATAATTGCAACCAGTATGAAACATATGGACATTTCTACTTTCCGAGCAACCTAGGCTTCACCCTAGGGCGTTGCTCCAACAGATTGAATAGTTAGGGCCTTAGAAGTCAACGCCCGAAGCATAAAATGCAATAAAAATACAACAGTGTATCCATCAAATAACAGGAATAATTGCAACCAGTTTGAAAGCGATGGCCAATTCTACGTTCCGGGCAACCTAGGCTTCACTCCAGGGCGTTGCTCCACCTGATCGAATAGTTAGTGCCTTGGAAGTCAACGCCAGAAGCATAAAATACAATATAAATACAACAGTTTTTCCATCGTATAAAACGAATAATTGCAACCAGTATGAAACTTATGGTCATTTCTACTTTCCGAGCAACCTAGGCTTCACCCTAGGGCGTTGCTCCAACAGATTGAATACTTAGGACGTTAGAAGTCAGCGCCCTAACCATAAAATGCAAAAAAAATACAACAGGTTTTCCATCATATAACAGGAATAATTGCAACCAGTTTGAAAGTGATGGCCAATTCTACGATCCGGGCAACCTACGCTTCGCACTAGGGCGTTGCTCCACCAGATCGAATAGATAGTGCCTTAGAATTCAACGCCAGAAGCATAAAATACGATATAAATACAACAGTTTTTCCATCGTATAAAACGAATAATTGCAAACAGTATGAAACTTATGTTCATTTCTACTTTCCGAGCAACCTAGGCTTCACCCTAGGGCGTTGCTCCAACAGATTGAAGAGTTAGGGCCTTAGATGTCAACGCCCGAAGCATAAAATGCAATAAGAATACAACAGTGTATCCATCAGATAACAGGAATAATTGCAACCAGTTTGAAAGTGATGGCCAATTCTACGTTCCGGGCAACCTAGGCTTCACTCTAGGGCGTTGCTCCAACAGATTGAATAGTTAGGGCCTTAGAAGTCAACGCCCGAACAATAAAATGCAAAAAAAATACAACAGTGTTTCCATCATATAACAGGAATAATTGCAACCAGTTTGAAAGTGAAGGCCAATTCTACGTTCCGGGCAACCTAGGCTTCACTCTATTGCGTTGCTCCACCAGATCGAATAGTTAGTGCCTTAGAAGTCAACGCCAGAAGCATAAAATACAATATAAATACAACAGCTTTCCATCGTATAAAACGAATAATTGCAACCAGTATGAAACTTATGGACATTTCTACTTTCTGAGCAACCTAGGCTTCACCCTAGGGCGTTGCTCCAACAGATTGAATACTTAGGACGTTAGAAGTCAGCGCCCTAACCATAAAATGCAAAAAAAATACAACAGGGTTTCCATCATATAACAGGAATAATTGCAACCAGTTTGAAAGTGATGGCCAATTCTACGATCCGGGCAACCTACGCTTCGCACTAGGGCGTTGCTCCACCAGATCGAATAGATAGTGCCTTAGAATTCAACGCCAGAAGCATAAAATACGATATAAATACAACAGTTTTTCCATCGTATAAAACGAATAATTGCAAACAGTATGAAACTTATGTTCATTTCTACTTTCCGAGCAACCTAGGCTTCACCCTAGGGCGTTGCTCCAACAGATTGAAGAGTTAGGGCCTTAGATGTCAACGCCCGAAGCATAAAATGCAATAAGAATACAACAGTGTATCCATCAGATAACAGGAATAATTGCAACCAGTTTGAAAGTGATGGCCAATTCTACGTTCCGGGCAACCTAGGCTTCACTCTAGGGCGTTGCTCCAACAGATTGAATAGTTAGGGCCTTAGAAGTCAACGCCCGAACAATAAAATGCAAAAAAAATACAACAGTGTTTCCATCATATAACAGGAATAATTGCAACCAGTTTGAAAGTGAAGGCCAATTCTACGTTCCGGGCAACCTAGGCTTCACTCTATTGCGTTGCTCCACCAGATCGAATAGTTAGTGCCTTAGAAGTCAACGCCAGAAGCATAAAATACAATATAAATACAACAGTTTTTCCATCGTATAAAACGAATAATTGCAACCAGTATGAAACTTATGGTCATTTCTACTTTCCGAGCAACCTAGGCTTCACCCTAGGGCGTTGCTCCAACAGATTGAATAGTTAGGACCTTAGAAGTCAACGCCCTAACCATAAAATGCAAAAAAAATACAACAGTGTTTCCATCATATATCAGGAATAATTGCAACCAGTTTGAAAGTGATGGCCAATTCTACGTTCCGGGCAACCTAGGTTTCACTCCAGGGCGTTGCTCCACCAGACTGAATAGTTACGGCCTAAGAAGTTAACGCGAGAAGCATAAAATACGATATAAATACAACAGCTTTTCCATCGTATAAAACGAATAATTGCAACCAGTATGAAACTTATTGTCATTTCTACTTTCCGAGCAACCTAGGCTTCACCCTAGGGCGTTGCTCCAACAGATTGAATAGTTAGGACCTTAGAAGTCAACGGCCTAACCATAAAATGCAAAAAAAATACAACAGTGTTTCCATCATATAACAGGAATAATTGCAACCAATTTGAAAGTGAAGGCCAATTCTACGTTCCGGGCAACCTAGGCTTGACTCTATTGCGTTGCTCCACCAGATCGAATAGTTAGTGCCTTAGAAGTCAACGCCAGAAGCATAATATACAATATAAATACAACAGCTTTCCATCGTATAAAACGAATAATTGCAACCAGTATGAAACTTATGGACATTTCTACTTTCCGAGCAAGCTAGGCTTCACCCTAGGGCGTTGGTACAACAGATTGAATTGTTAGGGCGTTAGAAGTCAACGCCCGAAGCATAAAATGCAATAAAAATACAACAGTGTATCCATCATATAACAGGAATAATTGCAACCAGTTTGAAAGCGATGGCCAATTCTACGTTCCGGTCAACCTAGGCTTCACTCTAGGGCGTTGCTCCACCTGATGGAATAGTTAGTGCCTTAGAAGTCAACGCCAGAAGCATAAAATACAATATAAATACAACAGTTTTTCCATCGTATAAAACGTATAATTGCAACCAGTATGAAACTTATGGTCATTTCTACTTTCCGAGCAACCTAGGCTTCACCCTAGGGCGTTGCTCCAACAGATTGAATAGTTAGGGCCTTAGAAGTCAACGCCCGAAGCACAAAATGCAATAAGAATACAACAGTGTATCCATCACATAACAGGAATAATTGCAACCAGTTTGAAAGCGATGGCCAATTCTACGTTCCGGGCAACCTAGGCTTCACTCCAGGGCGTTGCTCCACCTGATCGAATAGTTAGTGCCTTAGAAGTCAACGCCAGAAGCATAAAATACAATATAAATACAACAGTTTTTCCATCGTATAAAACTAATAATTGCAACCAGTATGAAACTTATGGTCATTTCTACTTTCCGAGCAACCTAGGCTTCACCCTAGGGCGTTGCTCGAACAGATTGAATAGTTAGGACCTTAGAAGTCAACGCCCTAACCATAAAATGCAAAAAAAATACAACAGTGTTTCCATCATATAACAGGAATAATTGCAACCAGTTTGAAAGCGATGGCCAATTCTACGTTCCGGGCAACCTAGGCTTCGCACTAGGGCGTTGCTCCACCAGATCGAATAGATAGTGCCTTAGAAGTCAACGCCAGAAGCATAAAATACGATATAAATACAACAGTTTTTCCATCGTATAAAACGAATAATTGCAAACAGTATGAAACTTATGTTCATTTCTACTTTCCGAGCAACCTAGGCTTCACCCTAGGGCGTTGCTCCAACAGATTGAATAGTTAGGGCCTTAGAAGTCAACGCCCGAACCATAAAATGCAAAAAAAATACAACAGTGTTTCCATCATATATCAGGAATAATTGCAACCAGTTTGAAAGTGATGGCCAATTCTACGTTCCGGGCAACCTAGGTTTCACTCCAGGGCGTTGCTCCACCAGACTGAATAGTTACGGCCTAAGAAGTCAACACCAGAAGAATAAAATACGATATAAATACAACAGCTTTTCCATCGTATAAAACGAATAATTGCAACCAGTATGAAACTTATGGTCATTTCTACTTTCCGAGCAACCTAGGCTTCACCCTAGGGCGTTGCTCCAACAGATTGAATAGTTAGGGCCTTAGAAGTCAACGCCCGAACCATAAAATGCAAAAAAAATACAACAGTGTTTCCATCATATAACAGGAATAATTGCAACCAATTTGAAAGTGAAGGCCAATTCTACGTTCCGGGTAACCTAGGCTTCGCTCTAGGGCGTTGCTCCACCAGATCGAATAGTTAGGGCCTTAGAAGTCAACGCCCGAACCATAAGATGCAAAAAAAATACAACAGTGTTTCCATCATATATCAGGAATAATTGCAACCAGTTTGAAAGTGATGGCCAATTCTACGTTCCCGGCGACCTAGGTTTCACTCCAGGGCATTGCTCCACCAGACCGAATAGTTACGGCCTAAGAAGTCAACGCCAGAAGCATAAAATACGATATAAATACAACAGCTTTCAATCGTATAAAACGAATAATTGCAACCAGTATGAAACTTATGGACATTTCTACTTTCTGAGCAACCTAGGCTTCACCCTAGGGCGTTGCCCCAACAGACTGAATAGTTAGGGCCTTAGAAGACAACGCCCGAAGCATAAAATGCAATAAGAATACAACAGTGTATCCATTATATAACAGGAATAATTGCAACCAGTTTGAAAGTGATGGCCAATTCTACGTTCCGGGCAACCTAGGCTTCACTCTAGGGCGTTGCTCCAACAGATTGAATAGTTAGGGCCTTAGAAGTCAACGCCCGAACCATAAAATGCAAAAAAAATACAACAGTGTTTCCATCATATAACAGGAATAATTGCAACCAATTTGAAAGTGAAGGCCAATTCTACGTTCCGGGCAACCTAGGCTTCGCTCTAGGGCGTTGCTCCACCAGATCGAATAGTTAGGGCCTTAGAAGTCAACGCCCGAACCATAAGATGCAAAAAAAATACAACTGTGTTTCCATCATATATCAGGAATAATTGCAACCAGTTTGAAAGTGATGGCCAATTCTACGTTCCGGGCAACCTAGGTTTCACTCCAGGGCATTGCTCCACCAGACCGAATAGTTACGGCCTAAGAAGTCAACGCCAGAAGCATAAAATACGATATAAATACAACAGCTTTCAATCGTATAAAACGAAAAATTGCAACCAGTATGAAACTTATGGACATTTCTACTTTCTGAGCAACCTAGGCTTCACCCTAGGGCGTTGCCCCAACAGACTGAATAGTTAGGGCCTTAGAAGTCAACGCCCGAACCATAAAACGCAAAAAAAAAACAATAGTGTTTCCATCATATAACAGGAATAATTGCAACCAGTTTGAAAGTGATGGCCTATTCTACGTTCCGGGCAACCTAGGCTTCACTCTATGGCGTGGCTCCACCAGATCGAATAGTTAGTGCCTTAGAAGTCAACGCCAGAAGCATAAAATACAATATAAATACAACAGTTCTTCCATCGTATAAACCGAATAATTGCAACCAGTATGAAACTTATGGTCATTTATACTTTCCGAGCAACCTAGGCTTCACCCTAGGGCGTTGGTCCAACAGATTGAATAGTTAGGGCCTTAGAAGTCAACGCCCGAACCATAAAATGCAAAAAAAAATACAACAGTGTTTCCATCATATAACAGGAATAATTGCAACCAGTTTGAAAGTGATGGCCAATTCTACGTTCCGGGCAACCTAGGCTTCGCACTAGGGCGTTGCTCCACCAGATCGAATAGATAGTGCCTTAGAAGTCAACGCCAGAAGCATAAAATACGATATAAATACAACAGTTTTTCCATCGTATAAAACGAATAATTGCAAACAGTATGAAACTTATGTTCATTTCTACTTTCCGGGCAACCTAGGCTTCACTCTATGGCGTGGCTCCACCAGATCGAATAGTTAGTGCCTTAGAAGTCAACGCCAGAAGCATAAAATACAATATAAATACAACAGTTCTTCCATCGTATAAACCGAATAATTGCAACCAGTATGAAACTTATGGTCATTTATACTTTCCGAGCAACCTAGGCTTCACCCTAGGGCGTTGGTCCAACAGATTGAATAGTTAGGGCCTTAGAAGTCAACGCCCGAACCATAAAATGCAAAAAAAAATACAACAGTGTTTCCATCATATAACAGGAATAATTGCAACCAGTTTGAAAGTGATGGCCAATTCTACGTTCCGGGCAACCTAGGCTTCGCACTAGGGCGTTGCTCCACCAGATCGAATAGATAGTGCCTTAGAAGTCAACGCCAGAAGCATAAAATACGATATAAATACAACAGTTTTTCCATCGTATAAAACGAATAATTGCAAACAGTATGAAACTTATGTTCATTTCTACTTTCCGAGCAACCTAGGCTTCACCCTAGGGCGTTGCTCCAACAGATTGAATAGTTAGGGCCTTAGAAGTCAACGCCCGAACCATAAAATGCAAAAAAAATACAACAGTGTTTCCATCATATATCAGGAATAATTGCAACCAGTTTGAAAGTGATGGCCAATTCTACGTTCCGGGCAACCTAGGTTTCACTCCAGGGCGTTGCTCCACCAGACTGAATAGTTACGGCCTAAGAAGTCAACACCAGAAGCATAAAATACGATATAAATACAACAGCTTTTCCATCGTATAAAACGAATAATTGCAACCAGTATGAAACTTATGGTCGTTTCTACTTTCCGAGCAAGCTAGGCTTCACCCTAGGGCGTTGCTCCAACAGATTGAATAGTTAGGGCCTTAGAAGTCAACGCCCGAAGCATAAAATGCAATAAGATTACAACAGTGTATCCATCATATTACAGGAATAATTGCAACCAGTTTGAAAGTGATGGCCAATTCTACGTTCCGGGCAACCTAGGCTTCATTCTAGGGCGTTGCTCCAACAGATTGAATAGTTAGGGCCTTAGAAGTCAACGCCCGAACCATAAAATGCAAAAAAAATACAACAGTGTTTCCATCATATAACAGGAATAATTGCAACCAGTTTGAAAGTGAAGGCCAATTCTACGTTCCGGGCAACCTAGGCTTCACTCTATTGCGTTGCTCCACCAGATCGAATAGTTAGTGCCTTAGAAGTCAACGCCAGAAGCATAATATACAATATAAATACAACAGCTTTCCATCGTATAAAACGAATAATTGCAACCAGTATGAAACTTATGGACATTTCTACTTTCCGAGCAAGCTAGGCTTCACCCTAGGGCGTTGGTACAACAGATTGAATTGTTAGGGCGTTAGAAGTCAACGCCCGAAGCATAAAATGCAATAAAAATACAACAGTGTATCCATCATATAACAGGAATAATTGCAACCAGTTTGAAAGCGATGGCCAATTCTACGTTCCGGTCAACCTAGGCTTCACTCTAGGGCGTTGCTCCACCTGATGGAATAGTTAGTGCCTTAGAAGTCAACGCCAGAAGCATAAAATACAATATAAATACAACAGTTTTTCCATCGTATAAAACGTATAATTGCAACCAGTATGAAACTTATGGTCATTTCTACTTTCCGAGCAACCTAGGCTTCACCCTAGGGCGTTGCTCCAACAGATTGAATAGTTAGGGCCTTAGAAGTCAACGCCCGAAGCATAAAATGCAATAAGAATACAACAGTGTATCCATCACATAACAGGAATAATTGCAACCAGTTTGAAAGCGATGGCCAATTCTACGTTCCGGGCAACCTAGGCTTCACTCCAGGGCGTTGCTCCACCTGATCGAATAGTTAGTGCCTTAGAAGTCAACGCCAGAAGCATAAAATACAATATAAATACAACAGTTTTTCCATCGTATAAAACGAATAATTGCAACCAGTATGAAACTTATGGTCATTTCTACTTTCCGAGCAACCTAGGCTTCACCCTAGGGCGTTGCTCGAACAGATTGAATAGTTAGGACCTTAGAAGTCAACGCCCTAACCATAAAATGCAAAAAAAATACAACAGTGTTTCCATCATATAACAGGAATAATTGCAACCAGTTTGAAAGTGATGGCCAATTCTACGTTCCGGGCAACCTAGGCTTCGCACTAGGGCGTTGCTCCACCAGATCGAATAGATAGTGCCTTAGAAGTCAACGCCAGAAGCATAAAATACGATATAAATACAACAGTTTTTCCATCGTATAAAACGAATAATTGCAAACAGTATGAAACTTATGTTCATTTCTACTTTCCGAGCAACCTAGGCTTCACCCTAGGGCGTTGCTCCAACAGATTGAATAGTTAGGGCCTTAGAAGTCAACGCCCGAACCATAAAATGCAAAAAAAATACAACAGTGTTTCCATCATATATCAGGAATAATTGCAACCAGTTTGAAAGTGATGGCCAATTCTACGTTCCGGGCAACCTAGGTTTCACTCCAGGGCGTTGCTCCACCAGACTGAATAGTTACGGCCTAAGAAGTCAACACCAGAAGAATAAAATACGATATAAATACAACAGCTTTTCCATCGTATAAAACGAATAATTGCAACCAGTATGAAACTTATGGTCATTTCTACTTTCCGAGCAACCTAGGCTTCACCCTAGGGCGTTGCTCCAACAGATTGAATAGTTAGGGCCTTAGAAGACAACGCCCGAAGCATAAAATGCAATAAGAATACAACAGTGTATCCATTATATAACAGGAATAATTGCAACCAGTTTGAAAGTGATGGCCAATTCTACGTTCCGGGCAACCTAGGCTTCACTCTAGGGCGTTGCTCCAACAGATTGAATAGTTAGGGCCTTAGAAGTCAACGCCCGAACCATAAAATGCAAAAAAAATACAACAGTGTTTCCATCATATAACAGGAATAATTGCAACCAATTTGAAAGTGAAGGCCAATTCTACGTTCCGGGCAACCTAGGCTTCGCTCTAGGGCGTTGCTCCACCAGATCGAATAGTTAGGGCCTTAGAAGTCAACGCCCGAACCATAAGATGCAAAAAAAATACAACTGTGTTTCCATCATATATCAGGAATAATTGCAACCAGTTTGAAAGTGATGGCCAATTCTACGTTCCGGGCAACCTAGGTTTCACTCCAGGGCATTGCTCCACCAGACCGAATAGTTACGGCCTAAGAAGTCAACGCCAGAAGCATAAAATACGATATAAATACAACAGCTTTCAATCGTATAAAACGAAAAATTGCAACCAGTATGAAACTTATGGACATTTCTACTTTCTGAGCAACCTAGGCTTCACCCTAGGGCGTTGCCCCAACAGACTGAATAGTTAGGGCCTTAGAAGTCAACGCCCGAACCATAAAACGCAAAAAAAAAACAATAGTGTTTCCATCATATAACAGGAATAATTGCAACCAGTTTGAAAGTGATGGCCTATTCTACGTTCCGGGCAACCTAGGCTTCACTCTATGGCGTGGCTCCACCAGATCGAATAGTTAGTGCCTTAGAAGTCAACGCCAGAAGCATAAAATACAATATAAATACAACAGTTCTTCCATCGTATAAACCGAATAATTGCAACCTGTATGAAACTTATGGTCATTTCAACTTTCCGAGCAACCTAGGCTTCACCCTAGGGCGTTGCTCCAACGGATTGAATAGTTAGGGCCTTAGAAGTCAACGCCCGAACCATAAAATGCTAAAAAAATACAGCAGTGTTTCCATCATATAACAGGTATAATTGCAACCAGTTTTAAATTGATGGCCAATTCTACGTTCCGGGCTACCTAGGCATCACTCTATTGCGTTGCTCCACCAGATCGAATAGTTAGTGCCTGAGAAGTCAACGCCAGAAGCATAAAATACAATATAAATACAACAGTTTTTCCATCGTATAAAACGAATAATTGCAACCAGTATGAAACTTATGGACATTTATACTTTCCGAGCAACCTAGGCTTCACCCTAGGGCGTTGGTCCAACAGATTGAATAGTTAGGGCCTTAGAAGTCAACGCCCGAACCATAAAATGCAAAAAAAAATACAACAGTGTTTCCATCATATAACAGGAATAATTGCAACCAGTTTGAAAGTGATGGCCAATTCTACGTTCCGGGCAACCTAGGCTTCGCACTAGGGCGTTGCTCCACCAGATCGAATAGATAGTGCCTTAGAAGTCAACGCCAGAAGCATAAAATACGATATAAATACAACAGTTTTTCCATCGTATAAAACGAATAATTGCAAACAGTATGAAACTTATGTTCATTTCTACTTTCCGAGCAACCTAGGCTTCACCCTAGGGCGTTGCTCCAACAGATTGAATAGTTAGGGCCTTAGAAGTCAACGCCCGAACCATAAAATGCAAAAAAAATACAACAGTGTTTCCATCATATATCAGGAATAATTGCAACCAGTTTGAAAGTGATGGCCAATTCTACGTTCCGGGCAACCTAGGTTTCACTCCAGGGCGTTGCTCCACCAGACTGAATAGTTACGGCCTAAGAAGTCAACACCAGAAGCATAAAATACGATATAAATACAACAGCTTTTCCATCGTATAAAACGAATAATTGCAACCAGTATGAAACTTATGGTCGTTTCTACTTTCCGAGCAAGCTAGGCTTCACCCTAGGGCGTTGCTCCAACAGATTGAATAGTTAGGGCCTTAGAAGTCAACGCCCGAAGCATAAAATGCAATAAGATTACAACAGTGTATCCATCATATTACAGGAATAATTGCAACCAGTTTGAAAGTGATGGCCAATTCTACGTTCCGGGCAACCTAGGCTTCACTCTAGGGCGTTGCTCCAACAGATTGAATAGTTAGGGCCTTAGAAGTCAACGCCCGAACCATAAAATGCAAAAAAAATACAACAGTGTTTCCATCATATAACAGGAATAATTGCAACCAGTTTGAAAGTGAAGGCCAGTTCTACGTTCCGGGCAACCTAGGCTTCACTCTATTGCGTTGCTCCACCAGATCGAATAGTTAGTGCCTTAGAAGTCAACGCCAGAAGCATAAAATACAATATAAATACAACAGCTTTCCATCGTATAAAACGAATAATTGCAACCAGTATGAAACTTATGGTCATTTCAACTTTCCGAGGAACCTAGGCTTCACCCTAGAGCGCTGCTCCAACGGATTGAATAGTTAGGGCATTAGAAGTCAACGCCCGAACCATAAAATGCAAAAAAAATACAACAGTGTTTCCATCATACATCAGGAATAATTGCAACCAGTATGAAAGTGATGGCCAATTCTACGTTCCGGCCAACCTAGGTTTCACACCAGGGCGTTGCTCCACCAGACCGAATAGTTACGGTCTAAGAAGTCAACGCCAGAAGCATAAAATACGATATAAATACAACAGCTTTTCCATCGTATAAAACGAATAATTGCAACCAGTATGAAACTTATGGTCATTTCTACTTTCCGAGCAAGCTAGGCTTCACTCTAGGGCGTTGGTCCAACAGATTGAATAGTTAGGGCCTTAGAAGTCTACGCCCGAAGCATAAAATGCAATAAAAATACAACAGTGTTTCCATAATATATCAGGAATAATTGCAACCAGTTTGAAAGTGATGGCCAATTCTACGTTCCGGACAACCTAGGTTTCACTCCAGGGCGTTGCTCCACCGGACCGAATATTTACGGCCTAAGAAGTTAACGCCAGAAGCATAAAATACGATATAAATACAACAGTTTTTCCATCGTATAAAACGTATAATTGCAACCAGTATGAAACTTATGGTCATTTCTACTTTCCGAGCAACCTAGGCTTCACCCTAGGGCGTTGCTCCAACAGATTGAATAGTTAGGACCTTAGAAGTCAACGCCCTAACCATAAAATGCAAAAAAAATACAACAGTGTTTCCATCATATAACAGGAATAATTGCAACCAGTTTGAAAGTGATGGCCAATTCTACGTTCCGGGCAACCTAGGCTTCGCTCTAGGGCGTTGCTCCACCAGATCGAATAGTTAGGGCCTTAGAGTCAACGCCCGAACCATAAGATGCAAAAAAAATACAACAGTGTTTCCATCATATATCAGGAATAATTGCAACCAGTTTGAAAGTGATGGCCAATTCTACGTTCCGGGCAACCTAGGTTTCACTCCAGGGCATTGCTCCACCAGACCGAATAGTTACGGCCTAAGAAGTCAACGCCAGAAGTATAAAATACGATATAAATACAACAGCTTTCAATCGTATAAAACGAATAATTGCAACCAGTATGAAACTTATGGACATTTCTACATTCTGAGCAACCTAGGCTTCACCCTAGGGCGTTGCCCCAACAGACTGAATAGTTAGGGCCTTAGAAGTCAACGCCCGAACCATAAAACGCAAAAAAAAAACAATAGTGTTTCCATCATATAACAGGAATAATTGCAACCAGTTTGAAAGTGATGGCCTATTCTACGTTCCGGGCAACCTAGGCTTCACTCTATGGCGTGGCTCCACCAGATCGAATAGTTAGTGCCTTAGAAGTCAACGCCAGAAGCATAAAATACAATATAAATACAACAGTTCTTCCATCGTATAAACCGAATAATTGCAACCTGTATGAAACTTATGGTCATTTCAACTTTCCGAGCAACCTAGGCTTCACCCTAGGGCGTTGCTCCAACGGATTGAATAGTTAGGGCCTTAGAAGTCAACGCCCGAACCATAAAATGCTAAAAAAATACAGCAGTGTTTCCATCATATAACAGGTATAATTGCAACCAGTTTTAAATTGATGGCCAATTCTACGTTCCGGGCTACCTAGGCATCACTCTATTGCGTTGCTCCACCAGATCGAATAGTTAGTGCCTGAGAAGTCAACGCCAGAAGCATAAAATACAATATAAATGCAACAGTTTTTCCATCGTATAAAACGAATAATTGCAACCAGTATGAAACTTATGGACATTTATACTTTCCGAGCAACCTAGGCTTCACCCTAGGGCGTTGGTCCAACAGATTGAATAGTTAGGGCCTTAGAAGTCAACGCCCGAACCATAAAATGCAAAAAAAAATACAACAGTGTTTCCATCATATAACAGGAATAATTGCAACCAGTTTGAAAGTGATGGCCAATTCTACGTTCCGGGCAACCTAGGCTTCGCACTAGGGCGTTGCTCCACCAGATCGAATAGATAGTGCCTTAGAAGTCAACGCCAGAAGCATAAAATACGATATAAATACAACAGTTTTTCCATCGTATAAAACGAATAATTGCAAACAGTATGAAACTTATGTTCATTTCTACTTTCCGAGCAACCTAGGCTTCACCCTAGGGCGTTGCTCCAACAGATTGAATAGTTAGGGCCTTAGAAGTCAACGCCCGAACCATAAAATGCAAAAAAAATACAACAGTGTTTCCATCATATATCAGGAATAATTGCAACCAGTTTGAAAGTGATGGCCAATTCTACGTTCCGGGCAACCTAGGTTTCACTCCAGGGCGTTGCTCCACCAGACTGAATAGTTACGGCCTAAGAAGTCAACACCAGAAGCATAAAATACGATATAAATACAACAGCTTTTCCATCGTATAAAACGAATAATTGCAACCAGTATGAAACTTATGGTCGTTTCTACTTTCCGAGCAAGCTAGGCTTCACCCTAGGGCGTTGCTCCAACAGATTGAATAGTTAGGGCCTTAGAAGTCAACGCCCGAAGCATAAAATGCAATAAGATTACAACAGTGTATCCATCATATTACAGGAATAATTGCAACCAGTTTGAAAGTGATGGCCAATTCTACGTTCCGGGCAACCTAGGCTTCACTCTAGGGCGTTGCTCCAACAGATTGAATAGTTAGGGCCTTAGAAGTCAACGCCCGAACCATAAAATGCAAAAAAAATACAACAGTGTTTCCATCATATAACAGGAATAATTGCAACCAGTTTGAAAGTGAAGGCCAGTTCTACGTTCCGGGCAACCTAGGCTTCACTCTATTGCGTTGCTCCACCAGATCGAATAGTTAGTGCCTTAGAAGTCAACGCCAGAAGCATAAAATACAATATAAATACAACAGCTTTCCATCGTATAAAACGAATAATTGCAACCAGTATGAAACTTATGGTCATTTCAACTTTCCGAGGAACCTAGGCTTCACCCTAGAGCGCTGCTCCAACGGATTGAATAGTTAGGGCATTAGAAGTCAACGCCCGAACCATAAAATGCAAAAAAAATACAACAGTGTTTCCATCATACATCAGGAATAATTGCAACCAGTATGAAAGTGATGGCCAATTCTACGTTCCGGCCAACCTAGGTTTCACACCAGGGCGTTGCTCCACCAGACCGAATAGTTACGGTCTAAGAAGTCAACGCCAGAAGCATAAAATACGATATAAATACAACAGCTTTTCCATCGTATAAAACGAATAATTGCAACCAGTATGAAACTTATGGTCATTTCTACTTTCCGAGCAAGCTAGGCTTCACTCTAGGGCGTTGGTCCAACAGATTGAATAGTTAGGGCCTTAGAAGTCTACGCCCGAAGCATAAAATGCAATAAAAATACAACAGTGTTTCCATAATATATCAGGAATAATTGCAACCAGTTTGAAAGTGATGGCCAATTCTACGTTCCGGACAACCTAGGTTTCACTCCAGGGCGTTGCTCCACCGGACCGAATATTTACGGCCTAAGAAGTTAACGCCAGAAGCATAAAATACGATATAAATACAACAGTTTTTCCATCGTATAAAACGTATAATTGCAACCAGTATGAAACTTATGGTCATTTCTACTTTCCGAGCAACCTAGGCTTCACCCTAGGGCGTTGCTCCAACAGATTGAATAGTTAGGACCTTAGAAGTCAACGCCCTAACCATAAAATGCAAAAAAAATACAACAGTGTTTCCATCATATAACAGGAATAATTGCAACCAGTTTGAAAGTGATGGCCAATTCTACGTTCCGGGCAACCTAGGCTTCGCTCTAGGGCGTTGCTCCACCAGATCGAATAGTTAGGGCCTTAGAGTCAACGCCCGAACCATAAGATGCAAAAAAAATACAACAGTGTTTCCATCATATATCAGGAATAATTGCAACCAGTTTGAAAGTGATGGCCAATTCTACGTTCCGGGCAACCTAGGTTTCACTCCAGGGCATTGCTCCACCAGACCGAATAGTTACGGCCTAAGAAGTCAACGCCAGAAGTATAAAATACGATATAAATACAACAGCTTTCAATCGTATAAAACGAATAATTGCAACCAGTATGAAACTTATGGACATTTCTACATTCTGAGCAACCTAGGCTTCACCCTAGGGCGTTGCCCCAACAGACTGAATAGTTAGGGCCTTAGAAGTCAACGCCCGAAGCATAAAATGCAATAAAAATACAACAGTGTATCCATCATATAACAGGAATAATTGCAACCAGTTTGAAAATGATGGCCCATTCTACGTTCCGGGCAACCTAGGCTTCACTCTATGCCGTGGCTCCACCAGATCGAATAGTTAGTGCCTTAGAAGTCAACGCCAGAAGCATAAAATACAATATAAATACAACAGTTCTTCCATCGTATAAACCGAATAATTGCAACCAGTATGAAACTTATGGTCATTTCAACTTTCCGAGCAACCTAGGCTTCACCCTAGGGCGTTCCTCCAACGGATTGAATAGTTAGGGCCTTAGAAGTCAACGCCCGAACCATAAAATGCAAAAAAAATACAGCAGTGTTTCCATCATATAACAGGTATAATTGCAACCAGTTTGAAATTGATGGCCAATTCTACGTTCCGGGCAACCTAGGCATCACTCTATTGCGTTGCTCCACCAGATCGAATAGTTAGTGCCTTAGATGTCAACGCCAGAAGCATAAAATACAATATAAATACAACAGTTTTTCCATCGTATAAAACGAATAATTGCAACCAGTATGAAACATATGGACATTTCTACTTTCCGAGCAACCTAGGCTTCACCCTAGGGCGTTGCTCCAACAGATTGAATAGTTAGGGCCTTAGAAGTCAACGCCCGAACCATAAATTGCAAAAAAAATACAACAGTGTTTCCATCATATATCAGGAATAATTGCAACCAGTATGAAAGTGATGGCCAATTCTACGTTCCGGGCAACCTAGGTTTCACTCCAGGGCGTTGCTCCACCAGACCGAATAGTTACGGCCTAAGAAATCAACGCCAGAAGCATAAAATACGATATAAATACAACTGCTTTTCCATCGTATAAAACGAATAATTGCAACCAGTATGAAACTTATGGTCATTTCTACTTTCCGAGCAAGGTAGGCTTCACCCTAGGGCGTTGGTCCAACAGATTGAATAGTCAGGGGATTAGAAGTCTACGCCCGAATCATAAAATGCAATAAAAAAAACAATAGCGTTTCCATCATATAACAGGAATAATTGCAACCAGTTTGAAAGTGATGACCTATTCTACGTTCCGGGCAACCTAGGCTTCACTCTATGGCGTGGCTCCACCAGATCGAATAGTTAGTGCCTTAGAAGTCAACGCCAGAAGCATAAAATACAATATAAATACAACAGTTCTTCCATCGTATAAACCGAATAATTGCAACCAGTATGAAACTTATGGTCATTTCAACTTTCCGAGCAACCTAGGCTTCACCCTAGGGCGTTGCTCCAACTGATTGAATAGTTAGGGCCTTAGAAGACAACGCCCGAACCATAAAATGCAAAAAAAATACAGCAGTGTTTCCATCATATAACAGGAATAATTGCAACCAGTTTGAAAGTGATGACCTATTCTACGTTCCGGGCAACCTAGGCTTCACTCTATGGCGTGGCTCCACCAGATCGAATAGTTAGTGCCTTAGAAGTCAACGCCAGAAGCATAAAATACAATATAAATGCAACAGTTCTTCCATCGTATAAACCGAATAATTGCAACCAGTATGAAACTTATGGACATTTATACTTTCCGAGCAACCTAGGCTTCACCCTAGGGCGTTGGTCCAACAGATTGAATAGTTAGGGCCTTAGAAGTCAACGCCCGAACCATAAAATGCAAAAAAAAATACAACAGTGTTTCCATCATATAACAGGAATAATTGCAACCAGTTTGAAAGTGATGGCCAATTCTACGTTCCGGGCAACCTAGGCTTCGCACTAGGGCGTTGCTCCACCAGATCGAATAGATAGTGCCTTAGAAGTCAACGCCAGAAGCATAAAATACGATATAAAAACAACAGTTTTTCCATCGTATAAAACGAATAATTGCAAACAGTATGAAACTTATGTTCATTTCTACTTTCCGAGCAACCTAGGCTTCACCCTAGGGCGTTGCTCCAACAGATTGAATAGTTAGGGCCTTAGAAGTCAACGCCCGAACCATAAAATGCAAAAAAAATACAACAGTGTTTCCATCATATATCAGGAATAATTGCAACCAGTTTGAAAGTGATGGCCAATTCTACGTTCCGGGCAACCTAGGTTTCACTCCTGGGCGTTGCTCCACCAGACTGAATAGTTACGGCCTAAGAAGACAACACCAGAAGCATAAAATACGATATAAATACAACAGCTTTTCCATCGTATAAAACGAATAATTGCAACCAGTATGAAACTTATGGTCGTTTCTACTTTCCGAGCAAGCTAGGCTTCACCCTAGGGCGTTGCTCCAACAGATTGAATAGTTAGGGCCTTAGAAGTCAACGCCCGAAGCATAAAATGCAATAAGATTACAACAGTGTATCCATCATATTACAGGAATAATTGCAACCAGTTTGAAAGTGATGGCCAATTCTACGTTCCGGGCAACCTAGGCTTCACTCTAGGGCGTTGCTCCAACAGATTGAATAGTTAGGGCCTTAGAAGTCAACGCCCGAACCATAAAATGCAAAAAAAATACAACAGTGTTTCCATCATATAACAGGAATAATTGCAACCAGTTTGAAAGTGAAGGCCAATTCTACGTTCCGGGCAACCTAGGCTTCACTCTATTGCGTTGCTCCACCAGATCGAATAGTTAGTGCCTTAGAAGTCAACGCCAGAAGCATAAAATACAATATAAATACAACAGCTTTCCATCGTATAAAACGAATAATTGCAACCAGTATGAAACTTATGGTCATTTCAACTTTCCGAGGAACCTAGGCTTCACCCTAGAGCGCTGCTCCAACGGATTGAATAGTTAGGGCATTAGAAGTCAACGCCCGAACCATAAAATGCAAAAAAAATACAACAGTGTTTCCATCATACATCAGGAATAATTGCAACCAGTATGAAAGTGATGGCCAATTCTACGTTCCGGGCAACCTAGGTTTCACACCAGGGCGTTGCTCCACCAGACCGAATAGTTACGGCCTAAGAAGTCAACGCCAGAAGCATAAAATACGATATAAATACAACAGCTTTTCCATCGTATAAAACGAATAATTGCAACCAGTATGAAACTTATGGTCATTTCTACTTTCCGAGCAAGCTAGGCTTCACTCTAGGGCGTTGGTCCAACAGATTGAATAGTTAGGGCCTTAGAAGTCTACGCCCGAAGCATAAAATGCAATAAAAATACAACAGTGTTTCCATAATATATCAGGAATAATTGCAACCAGTTTGAAAGTGATGGCCAATTCTACGTTCCGGACAACCTAGGTTTCACTCCAGGGCGTTGCTCCACCGGACCGAATATTTACGGCCTAAGAAGTTAACGCCAGAAGCATAAAATACGATATAAATACAACAGTTTTTCCATCGTATAAAACGTATAATTGCAACCAGTATGAAACTTATGGTCATTTCTACTTTCCGAGCAACCTAGGCTTCACCCTAGGGCGTTGCTCCAACAGATTGAATAGTTAGGACCTTAGAAGTCAACGCCCTAACCATAAAATGCAAAAAAAATACAACAGTGTTTCCATCATATAACAGGAATAATTGCAACCAGTTTGAAAGTGATGGCCAATTCTACGTTCCGGGCAACCTAGGCTTCGCTCTAGGGCGTTGCTCCACCAGATCGAATAGTTAGGGCCTTAGAGTCAACGCCCGAACCATAAGATGCAAAAAAAATACAACAGTGTTTCCATCATATATCAGGAATAATTGCAACCAGTTTGAAAGTGATGGCCAATTCTACGTTCCGGGCAACCTAGGTTTCACTCCAGGGCATTGCTCCACCAGACCGAATAGTTACGGCCTAAGAAGTCAACGCCAGAAGTATAAAATACGATATAAATACAACAGCTTTCAATCGTATAAAACGAATAATTGCAACCAGTATGAAACTTATGGACATTTCTACATTCTGAGCAACCTAGGCTTCACCCTAGGGCGTTGCCCCAACAGACTGAATAGTTAGGGCCTTAGAAGTCAACGCCCGAAGCATAAAATGCAATAAAAATACAACAGTGTATCCATCATATAACAGGAATAATTGCAACCAGTTTGAAAATGATGGCCCATTCTACGTTCCGGGCAACCTAGGCTTCACTCTATGCCGTGGCTCCACCAGATCGAATAGTTAGTGCCTTAGAAGTCAACGCCAGAAGCATAAAATACAATATAAATACAACAGTTCTTCCATCGTATAAACCGAATAATTGCAACCAGTATGAAACTTATGGTCATTTCAACTTTCCGAGCAACCTAGGCTTCACCCTAGGGCGTTCCTCCAACGGATTGAATAGTTAGGGCCTTAGAAGTCAACGCCCGAACCATAAAATGCAAAAAAAATACAGCAGTGTTTCCATCATATAACAGGTATAATTGCAACCAGTTTGAAATTGATGGCCAATTCTACGTTCCGGGCAACCTAGGCATCACTCTATTGTGTTGCTCCACCAGATCGAATAGTTAGTGCCTTAGATGTCAACGCCAGAAGCATAAAATACAATATAAATACAACAGTTTTTCCATCGTATAAAACGAATAATTGCAACCAGTATGAAACATATGGACATTTCTACTTTCCGAGCAACCTAGGCTTCACCCTAGGGCGTTGCTCCAACAGATTGAATAGTTAGGGCCTTAGAAGTCAACGCCCGAACCATAAATTGCAAAAAAAATACAACAGTGTTTCCATCATATATCAGGAATAATTGCAACCAGTATGAAAGTGATGGCCAATTCTACGTTCCGGGCAACCTAGGTTTCACTCCAGGGCGTTGCTCCACCAGACCGAATAGTTACGGCCTAAGAAATCAACGCCAGAAGCATAAAATACGATATAAATACAACTGCTTTTCCATCGTATAAAACGAATAATTGCAACCAGTATGAAACTTATGGTCATTTCTACTTTCCGAGCAAGGTAGGCTTCACCCTAGGGCGTTGGTCCAACAGATTGAATAGTCAGGGGATTAGAAGTCTACGCCCGAATCATAAAATGCAATAAAAAAAACAATAGCGTTTCCATCATATAACAGGAATAATTGCAACCAGTTTGAAAGTGATGACCTATTCTACGTTCCGGGCAACCTAGGCTTCACTCTATGGCGTGGCTCCACCAGATCGAATAGTTAGTGCCTTAGAAGTCAACGCCAGAAGCATAAAATACAATATAAATACAACAGTTCTTCCATCGTATAAACCGAATAATTGCAACCAGTATGAAACTTATGGTCATTTCAACTTTCCGAGCAACCTAGGCTTCACCCTAGGGCGTTGCTCCAACTGATTGAATAGTTAGGGCCTTAGAAGACAACGCCTGAACCATAAAATGCAAAAAAAATACAGCAGTGTTTCCATCATATAACAGGAATAATTGCAACCAGTTTGAAAGTGATGACCTATTCTACGTTCCGGGCAACCTAGGCTTCACTCTATGGCGTGGCTCCACCAGATCGAATAGTTAGTGCCTTAGAAGTCAACGCCAGAAGCATAAAATACAATATAAATGCAACAGTTCTTCCATCGTATAAACCGAATAATTGCAACCAGTATGAAACTTATGGTCATTTCAACTTTCCGAGCAACCTAGGCTTCACCCTAGGGCGTTGCTCCAACGGATTGAATAGTTAGGGCCTTAGAAGTCAACGCCCGAACCATAAAATGCAAAAAAAATACAGCAGTGTTTCCATCATATAACAGGTATAATTGCAACCAGTTTCAAATTGATGGCCAATTCTACGTTCCGGGCTACCTAGGCATCACTCTATTGCGTTGCTCCACCAGATCGAATAGTTAGTGCCTTAGAAGTCAACGCCAGAAGCATAAAATACAATATAAATACAACAGTTTTTCCATCGTATAAAACGAATAATTGCAACCAGTATGAAACTTATGGACATTTCTACTTTCCGAGCAACCTAGGCTTCACCCTAGGGCGTTGCTCCAACAGATTGAATAGTTAGGGCCTTAGAAGTCAACGCCCGAACCATAAAATGCAAAAAAAAATACAACAGCGTTTCCACCATATTTCATGAATAATTGCAACCAGTATGAAAGTGATGGCCAATTCTACGTTCCGGGCAACCTAGGTATCACTCCAGGCCGTTGCTCCACCAGACCGAATAGTTACGACCTAAGAAGTCAACGCCAGAAGCATAAAATACGATATAAATACAACAGCTTTTCCATCGTGTAAAACGAATAATTGCAACCAGTATGAAACATATGGTCATTTCTGCTTTCCGAGCAAGCTAGGCTTCACCCTAGGGCGTTGGTCCAACAGATTGAATAGTTAGGGCCTTAGAAGTCAACGCCCGAAGCATAAAATGCAATAAAAATACAACAGTGTATCCATCACATAACAGGAATAATTGCAACCAGTTTGAAAGCGATGGCCAATTCTACGTTCCGGGCAACCTAGGCTTCACTCCAGGGCGTTGCTCCACCTGATCGAATAGTTAGTGCCTTAGAAGTCAACGCCAGAAGCATAAAATACAATATAAATACAACAGTTTTTCCATCGTATAAAACGAATAATTGGAACCAGTATGAAACTTATGGTCATTTCTACTTTCCGAGCAACCTACGCTTCACCCTAGGGCGTTGCTCCAACAGATTGAATAGTGAGGACCTTAGAAGTCAACGCCCTAACCATAAAATGCAAAAAAAATACAACAGTGTTTCCATCATATAACAGGAATAATTGCAACCAGTTTGAAAGTGATGGCCAATTCTACGTTCCGGGCAACCTAGGCTTCATTCCAGGGCGTTGCTCCACCTGATCGAATAGTTAGTTCCTTAGAAGTCAACGCCAGAAGCATAAAATACAATATAAATACAACAGTTTTTCCACCGTATACAACGAATAATTGCAGCCAGTATGAAACTTATGGTCATTTCTACTTTCCGAGCAACCTAGGCTTCACCCTAGGGCGTTGCTCCAACAGATTGAATAGTTAGGGCCTTAGAAGTCAACGCCCGAAACATAAAATGCAAAAAAAATACGACAGTGTTTCCATCATATATCAGGAATAATTGCAACCAGTTTGAAAGTGAAGGCCAATTCTACGTTTCGGGCAACCTAGGCTTCACTCTATTGCGTTGCTCCACCAGATCGAATAGTTAGTGCCTTAGAAGTCAACGCCAGAAGCATAAAATACAATATAAATACAACAGTTTTTCCATCGTATAAAACGAATAATTGCAACCAGTATGAAACTTATGGACATTTCTACTTTCCGAGCAACCTAGGCTTCACCCTAGGGCGTTGCTCCAACTGATTGAATAGTTAGGGCCTTAGAAGACAACGCCCGAACCATAAAATGCAAAAAAAATACAGCAGTGTTTCCATCATATAACAGGAATAATTGCAACCAGTTTGAAAGTGATGACCTATTCTACGTTCCGGGCAACCTAGGCTTCACTCTATGGCGTGGCTCCACCAGATCGAATAGTTAGTGCCTTAGAAGTCAACGCCAGAAGCATAAAATACAATATAAATGCAACAGTTCTTCCATCGTATAAACCGAATAATTGCAACCAGTATGAAACTTATGGTCATTTCAACTTTCCGAGCAACCTAGGCTTCACCCTAGGGCGTTGCTCCAACGGATTGAATAGTTAGGGCCTTAGAAGTCAACGCCCGAACCATAAAATGCAAAAAAAATACAGCAGTGTTTCCATCATATAACAGGTATAATTGCAACCAGTTTCAAATTGATGGCCAATTCTACGTTCCGGGCTACCTAGGCATCACTCTATTGCGTTGCTCCACCAGATCGAATAGTTAGTGCCTTAGAAGTCAACGCCAGAAGCATAAAATACAATATAAATACAACAGTTTTTCCATCGTATAAAACGAATAATTGCAACCAGTATGAAACTTATGGACATTTCTACTTTCCGAGCAACCTAGGCTTCACCCTAGGGCGTTGCTCCAACAGATTGAATAGTTAGGGCCTTAGAAGTCAACGCCCGAACCATAAAATGCAAAAAAAAATACAACAGTGTTTCCACCATATTTCATGAATAATTGCAACCAGTATGAAAGTGATGGCCAATTCTACGTTCCGGGCAACCTAGGTATCACTCCAGGCCGTTGCTCCACCAGACCGAATAGTTACGACCTAAGAAGTCAACGCCAGAAGCATAAAATACGATATAAATACAACAGCTTTTCCATCGTGTAAAACGAATAATTGCAACCAGTATGAAACATATGGTCATTTCTACTTTCCGAGCAAGCTAGGCTTCACCCTAGGGCGTTGGTCCAACAGATTGAATAGTTAGGGCCTTAGAAGTCAACGCCCGAAGCATAAAATGCAATAAAAATACAACAGTGTATCCATCACATAACAGGAATAATTGCAACCAGTTTGAAAGCGATGGCCAATTCTACGTTCCGGGCAACCTAGGCTTCACTCCAGGGCGTTGCTCCACCTGATCGAATAGTTAGTGCCTTAGAAGTCAACGCCAGAAGCATAAAATACAATATAAATACAACAGTTTTTCCATCGTATAAAACGAATAATTGGAACCAGTATGAAACTTATGGTCATTTCTACTTTCCGAGCAACCTACGCTTCACCCTAGGGCGTTGCTCCAACAGATTGAATAGTGAGGACCTTAGAAGTCAACGCCCTAACCATAAAATGCAAAAAAAATACAACAGTGTTTCCATCATATAACAGGAATAATTGCAACCAGTTTGAAAGTGATGGCCAATTCTACGTTCCGGGCAACCTAGGCTTCATTCCAGGGCGTTGCTCCACCTGATCGAATAGTTAGTTCCTTAGAAGTCAACGCCAGAAGCATAAAATACAATATAAATTCAACAGTTTTTCCACCGTATAAAACGAATAATTGCAGCCAGTATGAAACTTATGGTCATTTCTACTTTCCGAGCAACCTAGGCTTCACCCTAGGGCGTTGCTCCAACAGATTGAATAGTTAGGGCCTTAGAAGTCAACGCCCGAAACATAAAATGCAAAAAAAATACAACAGTGTTTCCATCATATATCAGGAATAATTGCAACCAGTTTGAAAGTGAAGGCCAATTCTACGTTTCGGGCAACCTAGGCTTCACTCTATTGCGTTGCTCCACCAGATCGAATAGTTAGTGCCTTAGAAGTCAACGCCAGAAGCATAAAATACAATATAAATACAACAGTTTTTCCATCGTATAAAACGAATAATTGCAACCAGTATGAAACTTATGGACATTTCTACTTTCCGAGCAACCTAGGCTTCACCCTAGGGCGTTGGTCCAACAGATTGAATAGTTAGGGCCTTAGAAGTCAACGCCCGAAGCATAAAATGCAATAAAAATACAACAGTGTATCCATCACATAACAGGAATAATTGCAACCAGTTTGAAAGCGATGGCCAATTCTACGTTCCGGGCAACCTAGGCTTCACTCCAGGGCGTTGCTCCACCTGATCGAATAGTTAGTGCCTTAGAAGTCAACGCCAGAAGCATAAAATACAATATAAATACAACAGCTATTTTTCCATCGTATAAAACGAATAATTGCAACCAGTATGAAACTTATGGTCATTTCTACCTTCCGAGCAACCTAGGCTTCACCCTAGGGCGTTGCTCCAACAAATTGAATAGTTAGGACCTTAGAAGTCAACGCCCTAACCATAAAATGCAAGAAAAATACAACAGTGTTTCCATCATATAACAGGAATAATTGCAACCAGTTTGAAAGTGATGGCCAATTCTACGTTCCGGGCAACCTAGGCTTCGCTCTAGGGCGTTGCTCAACCGGATCGAATAGATAGTGCCTTAGAAGTCAACGCCCGAAGCATAAAATGCAATAAGAATACAACAGTGTATCCATCATATAACAGGAATAATTGCAACCAGTTTGAAAGTGATGGCCAATTCTACGTTCCGGGCAACCTAGGCTTCACTCTAGGGCGTTGCTCCAACAGATTGAATAGTTAGGGCCTTAGAAGTCAACGCCCGAACCATAAAATGCAAAAAAAATACAACAGTGTTTCCATCATATAACAGGAATAATTGCAACCAGTTTGAAAGTGGTGGCCAATTCTACGTTCCGGGCAACCTAGGCTTCACTCTATGGCGTGGCTCCACCAGATCGAATAGTTAGTGCCTTAGAAGTCAACGCCAGAAGCATAAAATACAATATAAATGCAACAGTTTTTCCATCGTATAAAACGAATAATTGCAACCAGTATGAAACTTATGGTCATTTCAACTTTCCGAGCAACCTAGGCTTCACCCTAGGGCGTTGCTCCAACGGATTGAATAGTTAGGGCCTTAGAAGTCAACGCCCGAACCATAAAATGCAAAATAAATACAGCAGTGTTTCCATCATATAACGGGTATAATTGCAACCAGTTTCCAATTGATGGCCAATTCTACGTTCCGGGCTACCTAGGCATCACTCTATTGCGTTGCTCCACCAGATCGAATAGTTAGTGCCTTAGAAGTCAACGCCAGAAGCATAAAATACAATATAAATACAACAGTTTTTCCATCGTATAAAACGAATAATTGCAACCAGTATGAAACTTATGGACATTTCTACTTTCCGAGCAACCTAGGCTTCACCCTAGGGCGTTGCTCCAACAGATTGAATAGTTAGGGCCTTAGAAGTCAACGCCCGAACCATAAAATGCAAAAAAAAATACAACAGTGTTTCCACCATATTTCATGAATAATTGCAACCAGTATGAAAGTGATGGCCAATTCTACGTTCCGGGCAACCTAGGTATCACTCCAGGCCGTTGCTCCACCAGACCGAATAGTTACGACCTAAGAAGTCAACGCCAGAAGCATAAAATACGATATAAATACAACAGCTTTTCCATCGTGTAAAACGAATAATTGCAACCAGTATGAAACATATGGTCATTTCTACTTTCCGAGCAAGCTAGGCTTCACCCTAGGGCGTTGGTCCAACAGATTGAATAGTTAGGGCCTTAGAAGTCAACGCCCGAAGCATAAAACGCAATAAAAATACAACAGTGTATCCATCACATAACAGGAATAATTGCAACCAGTTTGAAAGCGATGGCCAATTCTACGTTCCGGGCAACCTAGGCTTCACTCCAGGGCGTTGCTCCACCTGATCGAATAGTTAGTGCCTTAGAAGTCAACGCCAGAAGCATAAAATACAATATAAATACAACAGTTTTTCCATCGTATAAGACGAATAATTGGAACCAGTATGAAACTTATGGTCATTTCTACTTTCCGAGCAACCTACGCTTCACCCTAGGGCGTTGCTCCAACAGATTGAATAGTGAGGACCTTAGAAGTCAACGCCCTAACCATAAAATGCAAAAAAAATACAACAGTGTTTCCATCATATAACAGGAATAATTGCAACCAGTTTGAAAGTGATGGCCAATTCTACGTTCCGGGCAACCTAGGCTTCATTCCAGGGCGTTGCTCCACCTGATCGAATAGTTAGTTCCTTAGAAGTCAACGCCAGAAGCATAAAATACAATATAAATACAACAGTTTTTCCACCGTATAAAACGAATAATTGCAGCCAGTATGAAACTTATGGTCATTTCTACTTTCCGAGCAACCTAGGCTTCACCCTAGGGCGTTGCTCCAACAGATTGAATAGTTAGGGCCTTAGAAGTCAACGCCCGAAACATAAAATGCAAAAAAAAATACAACAGTGTTTCCATCATATATCAGGAATAATTGCAACCAGTTTGAAAGTGAAGGCCAATTCTACGTTTCGGGCAACCTAGGCTTCACTCTATTGCGTTGCTCCACCAGATCGAATAGTTAGTGCCTTAGAAGTCAACGCCAGAAGCATAAAATACAATATAAATACAACAGTTTTTCCATCGTATAAAACGAATAATTGCTACCAGTATGAAACTTATGGACATTTCTACTTTCCGAGCAACCTAGGCTTCACCCTAGGGCGTTGGTCCAACAGATTGAATAGTTAGGGCCTTAGAAGTCAACGCCCGAAGCATAAAATGCAATAAAAATACAACAGTGTATCCATCACATAACAGGAATAATTGCAACCAGTTTGAAAGCGATGGCCAATTCTACGTTCCGGGCAACCTAGGCTTCACTCCAGGGCGTTGCTCCACCTGATCGAATAGTTAGTGCCTTAGAAGTCAACGCCAGAAGCATAAAATACAATATAAATACAACAGCTATTTTTCCATCGTATAAAACGAATAATTGCAACCAGTATGAAACTTATGGTCATTTCTACCTTCCGAGCAACCTAGGCTTCACCCTAGGGCGTTGCTCCAACAAATTGAATAGTTAGGACCTTAGAAGTCAACGCCCTAACCATAAAATGCAAGAAAAATACAACAGTGTTTCCATCATATAACAGGAATAATTGCAACCAGTTTGAAAGTGATGGCCAATTCTACGTTCCGGGCAACCTAGGCTTCGCTCTAGGGCGTTGCTCCACCAGATCGAATAGATAGTGCCTTAGAAGTCAACGCCCGAAGCATAAAATGCAATAAGAATACAACAGTGTATCCATCATATAACAGGAATAATTGCAACCAGTTTGAAAGTGATGGCCAATTCTACGTTCCGGGCAACCTAGGCTTCACTCTAGGGCGTTGCTCCAACAGATTCAATAGTTAGGGCCTTAGAAGTCAACGCCCGAACCATAAAATGCAAAAAAAATACAACAGTGTTTCCATCATATAACAGGAATAATTGCAACCAGTTTGAAAGTGAAGGCCAATTCTACGTTCCGGGCAACCTAGGCTTCACTCTATTGCGTTGCTCCACCAGATCGAATAGTTAGTGCCTTAGAAGTCAACGCCAGAAGCATAAAATACAATATAAATACAACAGCTTTCCATCGTATAAAACGAATAATTGCAACCAGTATGAAACTTATGGACATTTCTACTTTCTGAGCAACCTAGGCTTCACCCTAGGGCGTTGCTCCAACAGATTGAATAGTTAGGGCCTTAGAAGTCAACGCCCGAACCATAAAACGCAAAAAAAATACAACAGTGTTTCCATCATATAACAGGAATAATTGCAACCAGTTTGAAAGTGGTGGCCAATTCTACGTTCCGGGCAACCTAGACTTCACTCTATGGCGTGGCTCCACCAGATCGAATAGTTAGTGCCTTAGAAGTCAACGCCAGAAGCATAAAATACAATATAAATGCAACAGTTTTTCCATCGTATAAAACGAATAATTGCAACCAGTATGAAACTTATGGTCATTTCAACTTTCCGAGCAACCTAGGCTTCACCCTAGAGCGTTGCTCCAACGGATTGAATAGTTAGGGCCTTAGAAGTTAACGCCCGAACCATAAAATGCAAAAAAATACAACAGTGTTTCCATCATATATCAGGAATAATTGCAACCAGTTTGAAAGTGAAGGCCAATTCTACGTTCCGGGCAACCTAGGCTTCACTCTATTGCGTTGCTCCACCAGATCGAATAGTTAGTGCCTTAGAAGTCAACGCCAGAAGCATAAAATACAATATAAATACAACAGCTTTCCATCGTATAAAACGAATAATTGCAACCAGTATGAAACTTATGGACATTTCTACTTTCTGAGCAACCTAGGCTTCACCCTAGGGCGTTGCTCCAACAGATTGAATAGTTAGGGCCTTAGAAGTCAACGCCCGAACCATAAAACGCAAAAAAAATACAACAGTGTTTCCATCATATAACAGGAATAATTGCAACCAGTTTGAAAGTGGTGGCCAATTCTACGTTCCGGGCAACCTAGGCTTCACTCTATGGCGTGGCTCCACCAGATCGAATAGTTAGTGCCTTAGAAGTCAACGCCAGAAGCATAAAATACAATATAAATGCAACAGTTTTTCCATCGTATAAAACGAATAATTGCAACCAGTATGAAACTTATGGTCATTTCAACTTTCCGAGCAACCTAGGCTTCACCCTAGAGCGTTGCTCCAACGGATTGAATAGTTAGGGCCTTAGAAGTTAACGCCCGAACCATAAAATGCAAAAAAAATACAACAGTGTTTCCATCATATATCAGGAATAATTGCAACCAGTATGAAAGTGATGGCCAATTCTACGTTCCGGGCAACCTAGGTTTCACACCAGGGCGTTGCTCCACCAGACCGAATAGTTACGGCCTATGAAGTCAACGCCAGAAGCATAAAATACGATATAAATACAACAGTTTTTCCATCGTATAAAACGTATATTGCAACCAGTATGAAACTTATGGTCATTTCTACTTTCCGAGCAACCTAGGCTTCACCCTAGGGCGTTGCTCCAACAGATTGAATAGCTAGGGCCTTAGAAGTCAACGCCCGAACCATAAAATGCAAAAAAAATGCAACAGTGTTTCCATCATATAACAGGAATAATTGCAACCAGTTTGAAAGTGAAGGCCAATTCTACGTTCCGGGCGACATAGGCTTCACTCTATTGCGTTGCTCCACCAGATCGAATAGTTAGTGCCTTAGAAGTCAACGCCAGAAGCATAAAATACAATATAAATACAACAGCTTTCAATCGTATAAAACGAATAATTGCAACCAGTATGAAACTTATGGACATTTCTACTTTCTGAGCAACCTAGGCTTCACCCTAGGGCGTTGCCCCAACAGACTGAATAGTTAGGGCCTTAGAAGTCAACGCCCGAACCATAAAACGCAAAAAAAAAACAATAGTGTTTCCATCATATAACAGGAATAATTGCAACCAGTTTGAAAGTGATGGCCTATTCTACGTTCCGGGCAACCTAGGCTTCACTCTATGGCGTGGCTCCACCAGATCGAATAGTTAGTGCGTTAGAAGTCAACGCCAGAAGCATAAAATACAATATAAATACAACAGTTCTTCCATCGTATAAACCGAATAATTGCAACCAGTATGAAACTTATGGTCATTTCAACTTTCCGAACTACCTAGGCTTCACCCTAGGGCGTTCCTCCAACGGATTGAATAGTTAGGGCCTTAGAAGTCAACGCCCGAACCATAAAATGCAAAAAAAATACAGCAGTGTTTCCATCATACAACAGGTATAATTGCAACCAGTTTGAAATTGATGGCCAATTCTACGTTCCGGGCAACCTAGGCATCACTCTATTGCGTTGCTCCACCAGATCGAATAGTTACGGCCTAAGAAATCAACGCCAGAAGCATAAAATACGATATAAATACAACTGCTTTTCCATCGTATAAAACGAATAATTGCAACCAGTATGAAACTTATGGTCATTTCTACTTTCCGAGCAAGGTAGGCTTCACCCTAGGGCGTTGGTCCAACAGATTGAATAGTCAGGGGATTAGAAGTCTACGCCCGAAGCATAAAATGCAATAAAAGTACTACAGTGTTTCCATCATATATCAGGAATAATTGCAACCAGTTTGAAAGTGATGGCTAATTCTACGTTCCGGACAACCTACGTTTCACTCCAGGGCGTTGCTCCACCAGACCGAATATTTACGGCCTAAGAAGTCAACGCCAGAAGCATAAAATACGATATAAATACAACAGCTTTTCCATCGTATAAAACGAATAATTGCAACCAGTATGAAACATATGGTCATTTCTAGTTTCCGAGCAAGATAGGCTTCACCCTAGGGCGTTGGTCCAACAGATTGAATAGTTAGGGCCTTAGAAGTCAACGCCCGAACCATAAAACGCAAAAAAAAAACAATAGTGTTTCCATCATATAACAGGAATAATTGCAACCAGTTTGAAAGTGATGGCCTATCCTACGTTCCGGGCAACCTAGGCTTCAGTCTATGGCGTTGCTCCACCAGATCGAATAGATAGTGCCTTAGAAGTCAACGCCCGAAGCATAAAATGCAATAAGAATACAACAGTGTATCCATCATATAACAGGAATAATTGCAACCAGTTTGAAAGTGATGGCCAATTCTACGTTCCGGGCAACCTAGGCATCACTCTAGGGCGTTGCTCCAACAGATTGAATAGTTAGGGCCTTAGAAGTCAACGCCCGAACCATAAAATGCAAAAAAAATACAACAGTGTTTCCATCATATAACAGGAATAATTGCAACCAGTTTGAAAGTGAAGGCCAATTCTACGTTCCGGGCAACCTAGGCTTCACTCTATTGCGTTGCTCCACCAGATCGAATAGTTAGTGCCTTAGAAGTCAACGCCAGAAGCATAAAATACAATATAAATGCAACAGCTTTCCATCGTATAAAACGAATAATTGCAACCAGGATGAAACTTATGGACATTACTACTTTCCGAGCAACCTAGGCTTCACCCTAGGGCGTTGCTCCAACAGATTGAATAGTTAGGGCCTTAGAAGTCAACGCCCGAACCATAAAATGCAAAAAAAAATACAACAGTGTTTCCACCATATTTCATGAATAATTGCAACCAGTATGAAAGTGATGGCCAATTCTACCTTCCGGGCAACCTAGGTATCACTCCAGGCCGTTGCTCCACCAGACCGAATTGTTACGACCTAAGAAGTCAACGCCAGAAGCATAAAATACGATATAAATACAACTGCTTTTCCATCGTATAAAACGAATAATTGCAACCAGTATGAAACTTATGGTCATTTCTACTTTCCGAGCAAGGTAGGCTTCACCCTAGGGCGTTGGTCCAACAGATTGAATAGTCAGGGGATTAGAAGTCTACGCCCGAAGCATAAAATGCAATAAAAGTACTACAGTGTTTCCATCATATATCAGGAATAATTGCAACCAGTTTGAAAGTGATGGCTAATTCTACGTTCCGGACAACCTACGTTTCACTCCAGGGCGTTGCTCCACCAGACCGAATATTTACGGCCTAAGAAGTCAACGCCAGAAGCATAAAATACGATATAAATACAACAGCTTTTCCATCGTATAAAACGAATAATTGCAACCAGTATGAAACATATGGTCATTTCTAGTTTCCGAGCAAGATAGGCTTCACCCTAGGGCGTTGGTCCAACAGATTGAATAGTTAGGGCCTTAGAAGTCAACGCCCGAACCATAAAACGCAAAAAAAAAACAATAGTGTTTCCATCATATAACAGGAATAATTGCAACCAGTTTGAAAGTGATGGCCTATCCTACGTTCCGGGCAACCTAGGCTTCAGTCTATGGCGTTGCTCCACCAGATCGAATAGATAGTGCCTTAGAAGTCAACGCCCGAAGCATAAAATGCAATAAGAATACAACAGTGTATCCATCATATAACAGGAATAATTGCAACCAGTTTGAAAGTGATGGCCAATTCTACGTTCCGGGCAACCTAGGCATCACTCTAGGGCGTTGCTCCAACAGATTGAATAGTTAGGGCCTTAGAAGTCAACGCCCGAAACATAAAATGCAAAAAAAATACAACAGTGTTTCCATCATATAACAGGAATAATTGCAACCAGTTTGAAAGTGAAGGCCAATTCTACGTTCCGGGCAACCTAGGCTTCACTCTATTGCGTTGCTCCACCAGATCGAATAGTTAGTGCCTTAGAAGTCAACGCCAGAAGCATAAAATACAATATAAATGCAACAGCTTTCCATCGTATAAAACGAATAATTGCAACCAGGATGAAACTTATGGACATTACTACTTTCCGAGCAACCTAGGCTTCACCCTAGGGCGTTGCTCCAACAGATTGAATAGTTAGGGCCTTAGAAGTCAACGCCCGAACCATAAAATGCAAAAAAAAATACAACAGTGTTTCCACCATATTTCATGAATAATTGCAACCAGTATGAAAGTGATGGCCAATTCTACCTTCCGGGCAACCTAGGTATCACTCCAGGCCGTTGCTCCACCAGACCGAATTGTTACGACCTAAGAAGTCAACGCCAGAAGCATAAAATACGATATAAATACAACAGCTTTTCCATCGTATAAAACGAATAATTGCAACCAGTATGAAACATATGGTCATTTCTACTTTCCGAGCAAGCTAGGCTTCACCCTAGGGCGTTGGTCCAACAGATTGAATAGTTAGGGACTTAGAAGTCAACGCCCGAAGCATAAAGTGCAATAAAAATACAACAGTGTATCCATCACATAACAGGAATAATTGCAACCAGTTTGAAAGCGATGGCCAATTCTACGTTCCGGGCAACCTAGGCTTCACTCCAGGGCGTTGCACCACCTGATCGAATAGTTAGTGCCTTAGAAGTCAACGCCAGAAGCATAAAATACAATATAAATACAACAGTTTTTCCATCGTATAAGACGAATAATTGGAACCAGTATGAAACTTATGGTCATTTCTACTTTCCGAGCAACCTACGCTTCACCCTAGGGCGTTGCTCCAACAGATTGAATAGTTAGGGCCTTAGAAGTCAATGCCCGAAGCATAAAATGCAATAAAAATACAACAGTTTTTCCATCATATAACAGGAATAATTGCAACCAGTTTGAAAGTGATGATCATTTCTACGTTCCGGGCAACCTAGGCTTCACTCTGGGGCGTTGCTCCGCCAGATCTAATAGTTAGTGCCTTAGAAGTCAACGCCAGAGGCATAGAATAGAATATAAATACAACAGCCGTTACACCGTATAAAACGAATAATTGCAAACTGTGTGAAGGTTGTGGTCATATCTACGTTCCGGGCAACCGAGGCTTCACTCTATGGCGTTCTTCCACCACATCCAATAGCTGCGGCCTCAGAAGTCAACGCCTGAAGCATAAAATACAATAAAAATACAACAGTCTTTCCATCCTATAACAGGAATAATTGCAACCCTTGTGAAAGTGATGTTCATTTGAACGTTCCAGGCAACCTAGGCATCACTCTAGGGCGTTGTTCCACCAGATCGAATTGCTAGGGCCTAAGAAGTCAACGCCAGAAGCATAAAATACGATATAAATACAACAGCTTTTCCATCGTATAAAACGAATAATTGCAACCAGTATGAAACATATGGTCATTTCTACTTTCCGAGCAAGCTAGGCTTCACCCTAGGGCGTTGGTCCAACAGATTGAATAGTTAGGGACTTAGAAGTCAACGCCCGAAGCATAAAATGCAATAAAAATACAACAGTGTATCCATCACATAACAGGAATAATTGCAACCAGTTTGAAAGCGATGGCCAATTCTACGTTCCGGGCAACCTAGGCTTCACTCCAGGGCGTTGCACCACCTGATCGAATAGTTAGTGCCTTAGAAGTCAACGCCAGAAGCATAAAATACAATATAAATACAACAGTTTTTCCATCGTATAAGACGAATAATTGGAACCAGTATGAAACTTATGGTCATTTCTACTTTCCGAGCAACCTACGCTTCACCCTAGGGCGTTGCTCCAACAGATTGAATAGTTAGGACCTTAGAAGTCAACGCCCGAAACATAAAATGCAAAAAAAATACAACAGTGTTTCCATCATATATCAGGAATAATTGCAACCAGTTTGAAAGTGAAGGCCAATTCTACGTTTCGGGCAACCTAGGCTTCACTCTATTGCGTTGCTCCACCAGATCGAATAGTTAGTGCCTTAGAAGTCAACGCCAGAAGCATAAAATACAATATAAATACAACAGTTTTTCCATCGTATAAAACGAATAATTGCAACCAGTATGAAAGTTAACGTCATTTCTACTTTCCGGGCAACCTAGACTTCACCCTAGGGCGTTGCTCCAACAGATTGAATAGTTACGGCCTTAGAAGTCAACGCCGGAAGCATAAAATGCAATAAAAATCCAACAGTTTTTCCATCGTATAAAAGGATTAATTGCAACCAGTTTGAAAGTGATGGTCATTTCTACTTTCCGGGCAACCTAGGCTACACCCTAGGGCGTTGCTCCAACAGATTGAATAGTTAGGGCCTTAGAAGTCAATGCCCGAAGCATAAAATGCAATAAAAATACAACAGTTTTTCCATCATATAACAGGAATAATTGCCACCAGTTTGAAAGTGATGATCATTTCTACGTTCCGGGCAACCTAGGCTTCACTCTGGGGCGTTGCTCCGCCAGATCTAATAGTTAGTGCCTTAGAAGTCAACGCCAGAGGCATAGAATAGAATATAAATACAACAGCCGTTACACCGTATAAAACGAATAATTGCAAACTGTGTGAAGGTTGTGGTCATATCTACGTTCCGGGCAACCGAGGCTTCACTCTATGGCGTTCTTCCACCACATCCAATAGCTGCGGCCTCAGAAGTCAACGCCTGAAGCATAAAATACAATAAAAATACAACAGTCTTTCCATCCTATAACAGGAATAATTGCAACCCTTGTGAAAGTGATGTTCATTTGAACGTTCCAGGCAACCTAGGCATCACTCTAGGGCGTTGTTCCACCAGATCGAATTGCTAGGGCCTAAGAAGTCAACGCCAGAAGCATAAGATACAATATAAATATAACAGTTTTTCCATCCTATCGAACGAATAATAGCAACCAGTGTGAAAGTTATGGTCATTTCTACGTTCCGTGCAACCTAGGCTTCACGCCTAGGGCGTTGCTCCACCAGATCAAACAGATAGGGCCTTAGAAGTCAACGCCCGAAGCATAAAATACAAAATAAATAGAACAGTTTTTCCATTGTATAAAACGAATAATTGCAACCAGTGTAAAAGTTATGGTCATTTCTACGTTCCGGGCAACCTAGGCTTCACTCCAGGGCGTTGCTCCACCAGACCGAATAGTTACGGCCTAAGAAGTCAACACCAGAAGCATAAAATACGATATAAATACAACAGCTTTTCCATCGTATAAAACGAATAATTGCAACCAGTATGAATCTTATGGTCATTTCTACTTTCCGAGCAAGCTGGGCTTCACCCTAGGGCGTTGCTCCAACAGATTGAATAGTTAGGGCCTTAGAAGTCAACGCCCGAAGCATAAAATGCAATAAGAATACAACAGTGTATCCATCATATAACAGGAATAATTGCAACCAGTTTGAAAGCGATGGCCAATTCTACGTTCCGGGCAACCTAGGCTTCACTCCAGGGCGTTGTTCCACCTGATCGAATAGTTAGTGCCTTAGAGGTCAACGCCAGAAGCATAAAATACAATATAAATACAACAGTTTTTCCATCGTATAAAACGAATAATTGCAACCAGTATGAAACTTATGGCCATTTCTACTTTCCGAGCAACCTAGGCTTCACCCTAGGGCGTTGCTCCAACAGATTGAAAAGTTAGGACCTTGGAAGTCAACGCCCTAACCATAAAATGCAAAAAAAATACAACAGTGTTTCCATCATATAACAGGAATAATTGCAACCAGTTTGAAAGTGATGGCCAATTCTACGTTCCGGGCAACCTAGGCTTCGCCCTAGGGCGTTGCTCCACCATATCGAATAGATAGTGCCTTAGAAGTCAACGCCAGAAGCATAAAATACGATATAAATACAACAGTTTTTCCATCGTATAAAACGAATAATTGCAACCAGTATGAAACTTATGTTCATTTCTACTTTCCGAGCAACCTAGGCTTCACCCTAGGGCGTTGCTCCAACAGATTGAATAGTTAGGGCCTTAGAAGTCAACGCCCGAACCATAAAATGCAAAAAAAATACAACAGTGTTTCCATCATATAACAGGAATAATTGCAGCCAGTTTGAAAGTGGTGACCAATTCTACGTTCCGGGCAACCTAGGCTTCACTCTATGGCGTTGCTCCACCAGATCGAATAGTTAGTGCCTTAGAAGTCAACGCCAGAAGCATAAAATACAATATAAATACAACAGCTTTTCCATCGTATAAAACGAATAATTGCAAACAGAATGAGACTTATGGTCATTTCTACGTTCCGAGCAACCTAGGCTTCACCCTAGGGCATTGATCCAACAGATTGAATATTTAGGGCCTTAGAAGTCAACGCCCGAAGCATAAAATACAATATAAATACAACAGTTTTTCCATCGTATAGAACGGATAATTGCATCCAGTGTGAAAGTTATGGTCATTTCTACGTTCCGGGCAACCTCGGCTTCACTCTAGGGCGTTGCTCCTCCAGATCAAACAGTTAGTTCCTTAGAAGTCAACGCCCGAAGCATAAAATACAAAATAAATAGAACGGTTTTTCCATCGTATAAAACGAATAATAGCAACCAGTGTAAAAGTTATGATCATTTCTACGTTCCGGCAACCTAGGCTTCACCCCAGGGCGTTGTTCCACCAGATCGAATAGTTAGGGGCTAAGAAGTGAACGCCAGCACCATAAAATACAATATAAATACAATAGTTCTTCCATCATACAAAACGAATAATTGCAACCAGTATGAAAGTTATGGTCATTTCTACGTTCCGGGCAACCTAGGCTTCACTCTATGGCGTTCTTCCACCACATCCAATAGCTGCGGCCTCAGAAGTCAACGCCTGAAGCATAAAATACAATAAAAATACAACAGTCTTTCCATCCTATAACAGGAATAATTGCAACCCTTGTGAAAGTGATGTTCATTTGTACGTTCCACGCAACCTAGGCATCACTCTAGGTCGTTGTTCCACCAGATCGAATTGTTAGGGCCTAAGAAGTCAACGCCAGAAGCATAAGATACAATATAAATATAACAGTTTTTCCATCCTATCGAACGAATAATAGCAACCAGTGTGAAAGTTATGGTCATTTCTACGTTCCGTACAACCTAGGCTTCACGCCTAGGGCGTTGCTCCACCAGATCAAACAGTTAGGGCCTTAGAAGCCAACGCCCGAAGCATAAAATACAAAATAAATAGAACAGTTTTTCCATTGTATAAAACGAATAATTGCAACCAGTGTAAAAGTTATGGTCATTTCTACGTTCCGGGCAACCTAGGCTTCACCCTGGGGCGTTGTTCCACCAGATCGAATAGTTAGGGCCTAAGAAGTGAACGTCAGAAGCATAAAATACAATATAAATACAACAGTTTTTCCATCATATAAAACAAGTAATTGCAACCAGTATGAAAGTAGTGGTCATTTCTACGTTCCGGGCAACCTAGACTACACCCTAGAGCGTTACTCCAACAGATCGAATGGTTAGTGCCTTCGAAGTCCACGGCCGAAGCATAAAATACAAAATAAATAGAACTGCTTTTCCATCGTATAAAACGAATAGTTGCAACCAGTATGAAAGTTAACGTCATTTCTACGTTCCGGGCAACCTAGGCTTCACTCTAGGGCGTTGCTCCACCAGATCGAATAGTTAGGGCCTTAGAAGTCAACGCCAGAATCATAAAATACAATAAAGATGCAACAGCTTTTCCATCGTATTAAACGAATAATTTCAACCAGTGTGAATGTCATGGTCATATCTACATTGCGAGCAACCTAGGCTTAACTCTAGGGCGTTGATCCAACAGATTGAATAGTTAGGGCCTTGGCAGTCAACGCCCGAAGCATAAAATACAATATAAATACAACAGTTTTGCAATCATATGACAGGAATAATTGCAACCAGTTTGAAAGTGATGGTCATTTCTACGTTCCGGCCAACCTAGGCTTCAATCTAGGGCGTTGCTCCACCAGATCGAATAGTTAGTGCCTTGGAAGTCAACGCCAGAAGCATAAAAAACAATATAAATACAACAGTTTTTCCATCGTATAAAACGAATAATTGCAACCAGTATGAAAGTTAACGTCATTTCTACTTTCCGGGCAACCTAGGCTTCACCCTAGGGCGTTGCTCCAACAGATTGAATAGTTACGGCCTTGGAAGTCAACGCCGGAAGCATAAAATGCAATAAAAATCCAACAGTTTTTCCATCGTATAAAAGGATTAATTGCAACCAGTTTGAAAGTGATGGTCATTTCTACTTTCCGGGCAACCTAGGCTACACCCTAGGGCGTTGCTCCAACAGATTGAATAGTTAGGACCTAAGAAGTGAACGCCCAAACCATAAAATGCAAAAAAAATACAACAGTGTTTCCATCATATATCAGGAATAATTGCAACCAGTATGAAAGTGATGGCCAATTCTACGTTCCGGGCAACCTAGGTTTCACTCCAGGGCGTTGCTCCACCATACCGAATAGTTACGGCCTAAGAAGTCAACACCAGAAGCATAAAATACGATATAAATACAACAGCTTTTCCATCGTATAAAACGAATAATTGCAACCAGTATGAAACTTATGGTCATTTCTACTTTCCGAGCAAGCTAGGCTTCACCCTAGGGCGTTGCTCCAACAGATTGAATAGTTAGGGCCTTAGAAGTCAACGACCGAAGAATAAAATGCAATAAGAATACAACAGTGTATCCATCATATAACAGGAATAATTGCAACCAGTTTGAAAGTGATGGCCAATTCTACGTTCCGGGCAACCTAGGCTTCACTCTAGGGCGTTGCTCGAACAGGTTGTATAGTTAGGGCCTTAGAAGTCAACGCCCGAACCATAAAATGCAAAAAAAATACAACAGTGTTTCCATCATATAACAGGAATAATTGCAACCAGTCTGAAAGTGAAGGCCAATTCTACGTTCCGGGCAACCTAGGCTTCACTCTATTGCGTTGCTCCACCAGATCGAATAGTTAGAGCCTTAGAAGTCAACGCCAGAAGCATAAAATACAATATAAATACAACAGCTTTCCATCGTATAAAACGAATAATTGCAACCAGTATGAAACTTATGGACATTTCTAGTTTCTGAGCAACCTAGCCTTCACCCTAGGGCGTTGCTCCAACAGATTGAATAGTTAGGGGCTTAGAAGTCAACGCCCGAACCATAAAACGCAAAAAAAATACAACAGTGTTTCCATCATATAACAGGAATAATTGCAACCAGTTTGAAAGTGGTGGCCAATTCTACGTTCCGGGCAACCTAGGCTTCACTCTATGGCGTGGCTCCACCAGATCGAATAGTTAGTGCCTTAGAAGTCAACGCCAGAAGCATAAAATACAATATAAATACAACAGCTTTTCCATCGTATAAAACGAATAATTGCAACCAGTATGAAACTTATGGTCATTTCAACTTTCCGAGCAACCTAGGATTCACCCTAGAGCGTTGGTCCAACGGATTGAATAGTTAGGGCCTTAGAAGTCAACGCCCGAACCATAAAATGCAAAAAAAATACAACAGTGTTTCCATCATATATCAGGAATAATTGCAACCAGTATGAAAGTGATGGCCAATTCTACGTTCCGGGCAAGCTAGGCTTCACTGTAGGGCGTTGCTCCACCAGATCGAATAGTTAGTACCTTAGAAGTCAACGCCCGAAGCATAAAATGCAATAAAAATACAACAGTGTATCCATCATATAACAGGAATAATTGCAACCAGTTTGAAAGCGATGGCCAATTCTACGTTCCGGGCAACCTAGGCTTCACTCCAGGGCGTTGCTCCACCTGATCGAATAGTTAGTGCCTTAGAAGTCAACGCCAGAAGCATAAAATACAATATAAATACAACAGTTTTTCCATCGTATAAAACTAATAATTGCAACCAGTATGAAACTTATGGTCATTTCTACTTTGCGAGCAACCTAGGCTTCACCCTAGGGCGTTGCTCCAACAGATTGAATAGTTAGGACCTTAGAAGTCAACGCCCTAACCATAAAATGCAAAAAAAATACAACAGTGTTTCCATCATATATCAGGAATAATTGCAACCAGTTTGAAAGTGATGGCCAATTCTACGTTCCGGGCAACCTAGGTTTCACTCCAGGGCGTTGCTCCACCAGACCGAATAGTTACGGCCTAAGAAGTCAACGCCAGAAGCATAAAATACGATATAAATACAACAGCCTTTCCATCGTATAAAACGAATAATTGCAATCAGTATGAAACTTATGGTCATTTCTACTTTCCGAGCAAGCTAGGCTTCACCCTAGGGCGTTGCTCCAACAGATTGTATAGTTAGGGCCTTAGAAGTCAACGCCCGAACCATAAAATGCAAAAAAAATACAACAGTGTTTCCATCATATAACAGGAATAATTGCAACCAGTCTGAAAGTGAAGGCCAATTCTACGTTCCGGGCAACCTAGGCTTCACTCTATTGCGTTGCTCCACCAGATCGAATAGTTAGTGCCTTAGAAGTCAACGCCAGAAGCATAAAATACAATATAAATACAACAGCTTTCCATCGTATAAAACGAATAATTGCAACCAGTATGAAACTTATGGACATTTCTACTTTCTGAGCAACCTAGCCTTCACCCTAGGGCGTTGCTCCAACAGATTGAATAGTTAGGGGCTTAGAAGTCAACGCCCGAACCATAAAACGCAAAAAAAATACAACAGTGTTTCCATCATATAACAGGAATAATTGCAACCAGTTTGAAAGTGGTGGCCAATTCTACGTTCCGGGCAACCTAGGCTTCACTCTATGGCGTGGCTCCACCAGATCGAATAGTTAGTGCCTTAGAAGTCAACGCCAGAAGCCTAAAATACAATATAAATACAACAGCTTTTCCATCGTATAAAACGAATAATTGCAACCAGTATGAAACTTATGGTCATTTCAACTTTCCGAGCAACCTAGGATTCACCCTAGAGCGTTGGTCCAACGGATTGAATAGTTAGGGCCTTAGAAGTCAACGCCCGAACCATAAAATGCAAAAAAAATACAACAGTGTTTCCATCATATATCAGGAATAATTGCAACCAGTATGAAAGTGATGGCCAATTCTACGTTCCGGGCAAGCTAGGCTTCACTGTAGGGCGTTGCTCCACCAGATCGAATAGTTAGTACCTTAGAAGTCAACGCCCGAAGCATAAAATGCAATAAAAATACAACAGTGTATCCATCATATAACAGGAATAATTGCAACCAGTTTGAAAGCGATGGCCAATTCTACGTTCCGGGCAACCTAGGCTTCACTCCAGGGCGTTGCTCCACCTGATCGAATAGTTAGTGCCTTAGAAGTCAACGCCAGAAGCATAAAATACAATATAAATACAACAGTTTTTCCATCGTATAAAACTAATAATTGCAACCAGTATGAAACTTATGGTCATTTCTACTTTGCGAGCAACCTAGGCTTCACCCTAGGGCGTTGCTCCAACAGATTGAATAGTTAGGACCTTAGAAGTCAACGACCTAAACCATAAAATGCAAAAAAAATACAACAGTGTTTCCATCATATATCAGGAATAATTGCAACCAGTTTGAAAGTGATGGCCAATTCTACGTTCCGGGCAACCTAGGTTTCACTCCAGGGCGTTGCTCCACCAGACCGAATAGTTACGGCCTAAGAAGTCAACGCCAGAAGCATAAAATACGATATAAATACAACAGCCTTTCCATCGTATAAAACGAATAATTGCAATCAGTATGAAACTTATGGTCATTTCTACTTTCCGAGCAAGCTAGGCTTCACCCTAGGGCGTTGCTCCAACAGATTGAATAGTTATGGCCTTAGAAGTCAACGACCGAAGCATAAAATGCAATAAGAATACAACAGTGTATCCATCATATAACAGGAATAGTTGCAACCAGTTTGAAAGTGATGGCCAATTCTTCGTTCCGGGCAACCTAGGCTTCACTCTAGGGCGTTGCTCCACCAGAGCGAATAGTTACGGCCTAAGAAGTCACATCGCCAGAAGCATAAAATACGATATAAACACAACAGTTTTTCCATCGTATAAAACGAATAATTGCAACCAGTATGAAACTAATGGTCATTTCTAATTTCCGAGCAAGCTAGGCTTCACCCTAGGGCGATGGTCCAACAGATTGAATAGTTAGGGCCTTAGAAGTCAACGCCCGAACCATAAAATGCAAGAAAAATACAACAGTGTTTCCATCATATATCAGGAATAATTGCAACCAGTTTGAAAGTTATGGCCAATTCTACGTTCCAGGCAACCTAGGCTTCACTCTAGGGCGTTGCTCCACCAGATCGGATAGTTAGTGCCTTAGAAGTCAACGCCAGAAGCATAAAATACAATATAAATACAACAGTTTTTCCATCGTATAAAACGAATAATTGCAACCAGTATGAAACTTATGGTCATTTCTATTTTCCGAGCAACCTAGGCTTTACCCTAGGGCGTTGCTCCAACAGATTGAATAGTTAGGGCCTTAGAAGGCAACGCCCGAACCATAAAATGCAAAAAAAATACAACAGTGTTTCCATCATATAACAGGAATAATTGCAACCAGTTTGAAAGTGATGGCCAATTCTACGTTCCGGGCAACCTAGGCTACACTCTATTGCGTTGCTCAACCAGATAGAATAGTTAGTGCCTTAGAAGTCAACGCCAGAAGCATAAAATACAATATAAATACAACAGTTTTTCCATCGTATAAAACGAATAATTGCAACCAGTATGAAACTTATGGACATTTCTACTTTCCGAGCAACCTAGGCTTCACCCTAGGGCGTTGCTCCAACAGATTGAATAGTTAGGACCATAGAAGTCAACGCCCGAACCATAAAATGCAAAAAAAATACAACAGTGTTTCCATCATATATCAGGAATAATTGCAACCAGTTTGAAAGTGATGGCCAATTCTACGTTCCGTGCAACCTAGGCTTCACGCCTAGGGCGTTGCTCCACCAGATCAAACAGTTAGGGCCTTAGAAGTCAACGCCCGAAGCATAAAATACAAAATAAATAGAACAGTTTTTCCATTGTATAAAACGAATAATTGCAACCAGTGTAAAAGTTATGGTCATTTCTACGTTCCGGGCAACCTAGGCTTCACTCCAGGGCGTTGCTCCACCAGACCGAATAGTTACGGCCTAAGAAGTCAACACCAGAAGCATAAAATACGATATAAATACAACAGCTTTTCCATCGTATAAAACGAATAATTGCAACCAGTATGAATCTTATGGTCATTTCTACTTTCCGAGCAAGCTGGGCTTCACCCTAGGGCGTTGCTCCAACAGATTGAATAGTTAGGGCCTTAGAAGTCAACGCCCGAAGCATAAAATGCAATAAGAATACAACAGTGTATCCATCATATAACAGGAATAATTGCAACCAGTTTGAAAGCGATGGCCAATTCTACGTTCCGGGCAACCTAGGCTTCACTCCAGGGCGTTGTTCCACCTGATCGAATAGTTAGTGCCTTAGAGGTCAACGCCAGAAGCATAAAATACAATATAAATACAACAGTTTTTCCATCGTATAAAACGAATAATTGCAACCAGTATGAAACTTATGGCCATTTCTACTTTCCGAGCAACCTAGGCTTCACCCTAGGGCGTTGCTCCAACAGATTGAATAGTTAGGACCTTGGAAGTCAACGCCCTAGCCATAAAATGCAAAAAAAATACAACAGTGTTTCCATCATATAACAGGAATAATTGCAACCAGTTTGAAAGTGATGGCCAATTCTACGTTCCGGGCAACCTAGGCTTCGCCCTAGGGCGTTGCTCCACCATATCGAATAGAAAGTGCCTTAGAAGTCAACGCCAGAAGCATAAAATACGATATAAATACAACAGTTTTTCCATCGTATAAAACGAATAATTGCAACCAGTATGAAACTTATGTTCATTTCTACTTTCCGAGCAACCTAGGCTTCACCCTAGGGCGTTGCTCCAACAGATTGAATAGTTAGGGCCTTAGAAGTCAACGCCCGAACCATAAAATGCAAAAAAAATACAACAGTGTTTCCATCATATAACAGGAATAATTGCAGCCAGTTTGAAAGTGGTGACCAATTCTACGTTCCGGGCAACCTAGGCTTCACTCTATGGCGTTGCTCCACCAGATCGAATAGTTAGTGCCTTAGAAGTCAACGCCAGAAGCATAAAATACAATATAAATACAACAGCTTTTCCATCGTATAAAACGAATAATTGCAAACAGAATGAGACTTATGGTCATTTCTACGTTCCGAGCAACCTAGGCTTCACCCTAGGGCATTGATCCAACAGATTGAATATTTAGGGCCTTAGAAGTCAACGCCCGAAGCATAAAATACAATATAAATACAACAGTTTTTCCATCGTATAGAACGGATAATTGCATCCAGTGTGAAAGTTATGGTCATTTCTACGTTCCGGGCAACCTCGGCTTCACTCTAGGGCGTTGCTCCTCCAGATCAAACAGTTAGTTCCTTAGAAGTCAACGCCCGAAGCATAAAATACAAAATAAATAGAACGGTTTTTCCATCGTATAAAACGAATAATAGCAACCAGTGTAAAAGTTATGATCATTTCTACGTTCCGGCAACCTAGGCTTCACCCCAGGGCGTTGTTCCACCAGATCGAATAGTTAGGGGGTAAGAAGTGAACGCCAGCACCATAAAATACAATATAAATACAATAGTTCTTCCATCATACAAAACGAATAATTGCAACCAGTATGAAAGTTATGGTCATTTCTACGTTCCGGGCAACCTAGGCTTCACTCTATGGCGTTCTTCCACCACATCCAATAGCTGCGGCCTCAGAAGTCAACGCCTGAAGCATAAAATACAATAAAAATACAACAGTCTTTCCATCCTATAACAGGAATAATTGCAACCCTTGTGAAAGTGATGTTCATTTGTACGTTCCACGCAACCTAGGCATCACTCTAGGTCGTTGTTCCACCAGATCGAATTGTTAGGGCCTAAGAAGTCAACGCCAGAAGCATAAGATACAATATAAATATAACAGTTTTTCCATCCTATCGAACGAATAATAGCAACCAGTGTGAAAGTTATGGTCATTTCTACGTTCCGTGCAACCTAGGCTTCACGCCTAGGGCGTTGCTCCACCAGATCAAACAGTTAGGGCCTTAGAAGCCAACGCACGAAGCATAAAATACAAAATAAATAGAACAGTTTTTCCATTGTATAAAACGAATAATTGCAACCAGTGTAAAAGTTATGGTCATTTCTACGTTCCGGGCAACCTAGGCTTCACCCTGGGGCGTTGTTCCACCAGATCGAATAGTTAGGGCCTAAGAAGTGAACGTCAGAAGCATAAAATACAATATAAATACAACAGTTTTTCCATCATATAAAACAAGTAATTGCAACCAGTATGAAAGTAGTGGTCATTTCTACGTTCCGGGCAACCTAGACTACACCCTAGAGCGTTACTCCAACAGATCGAATAGTTAGGGCCTTAGAAGTCAACGCCAGAATCATAAAATACAATAAAGATGCAACAGCTTTTCCATCGTATTAAACGAATAATTTCAACCAGTGTGAATGTCATGGTCATATCTACATTGCGAGCAACCTAGGCTTAACTCTAGGGCGTTGATCCATCAGATTGAATAGTTAGGGCCTTGGCAGTCAACGCCCGAAGCATAAAATACAATATAAATACAACAGTTTTGCAATCATATGACAGGAATAATTGCAACCAGTTTGAAAGTGATGGTCATTTCTACGTTCCGGCCAACCTAGGCTTCAATCTAGGGCGTTGCTCCACCAGATCGAATAGCTAGTGCCTTGGAAGTCAACGCCAGAAGCATAAAAAACAATATAAATACAACAGTTTTTCCATCGTATAAAACGAATAATTGCAACCAGTATGAAAGTTAACGTCATTTCTACTTTCCGGGCAACCTAGGCTTCACCCTAGGGCGTTGCTCCAACAGATTGAATAGTTACGGCCTTGGAAGTCAACGCCGGAAGCATAAAATGCAATAAAAATCCAACAGTTTTTCCATCGTATAAAAGGATTAATTGCAACCAGTATGAAACTTATGGTCATTTCTACTTTCCGAGCAAGCTAGGCTTCACCCTAGGGCGTTGCTCCAACAGATTGAATAGTTAGGGCCTTAGAAGTCAACGACCGAAGAATAAAATGCAATAAGAATACAACAGTGTATCCATCATATAACAGGAATAATTGCAACCAGTTTGAAAGTGATGGCCAATTCTACGTTCCGGGCAACCTAGGCTTCACTCTAGGGCGTTGCTCGAACAGGTTGTATAGTTAGGGCCTTAGAAGTCAACGCCCGAACCATAAAATGCAAAAAAAATACAACAGTGTTTCCATCATATAACGGGAATAATTGCAACCAGTCTGAAAGTGAAGGCCAATTCTACGTTCCGGGCAACCTAGGCTTCACTCTATTGCGTTGCTCCACCAGATCGAATAGTTAGTGCCTTAGAAGTCAACGCCAGAAGCATAAAATACAATATAAATACAACAGCTTTCCATCGTATAAAACGAATAATTGCAACCAGTATGAAACTTATGGACATTTCTACTTTCTGAGCAACCTAGCCTTCACCCTAGGGCGTTGCTCCAACAGATTGAATAGTTAGGGGCTTAGAAGTCAACGCCCGAACCATAAAACGCAAAAAAAATACAACAGTGTTTCCATCATATAACAGGAATAATTGCAACCAGTTTGAAAGTGGTGGCCAATTCTACGTTCCGGGCAACCTAGGCTTCACTCTATGGCGTGGCTCCACCAGATCGAATAGTTAGTGCCTTAGAAGTCAACGCCCGAAGCATAAAATGCAATAAAAATACAACAGTGTATCCATCATATAACAAGAATAATTGCAACCAGTTTGAAAGCGATGGCCAATTCTACGTTCCGGGCAACCTAGGCTTCACTCCAGGGCGTTGCTCCACCTGATCGAATAGTTAGTGCCTTAGAAGTCAACGCCAGAAGCATAAAATACAATATAAATACAACAGTTTTTCCATCGTATAAAACTAATAATTGCAACCAGTATGAAACTTATGGTCATTTCTACTTTGCGAGCAACCTAGGCTTCACCCTAGGGCGTTGCTCCAACAGATTGAATAGTTAGGACCTTAGAAGTCAACGCCCTAACCATAAAATGCAAAAAAAATACAACAGTGTTTCCATCATATATCAGGAATAATTGCAACCAGTTTGAATGTGATGGCCAATTCTACGTTGCGGGCAACCTAGGTTTCACTCCAGGGCGTTGCTCCACCAGACCGAATAGTTACGGCCTAAGAAGTCAACGCCAGAAGCATAAAATACGATATAAATACAACAGCCTTTCCATCGTATAAAACGAATAATTGCAATCAGTATGAAACTTATGGTCATTTCTACTTTCCGAGCAAGCTAGGCTTCACCCTAGGGCGTTGCTCCAACAGATTGAATAGTTATGGCCTTAGAAGTCAACGACCGAAGCATAAAATGCAATAAGAATACAACAGTGTATCCATCATATAACAGGAATAGTTGCAACCAGTTTGAAAGTGATGGCCAATTCTTCGTTCCGGGCAACCTAGGCTTCACTCTAGGGCGTTGCTCCACCAGAGCGAATAGTTACGGCCTAAGAAGTCACATCGCCAGAAGCATAAAATACGATATAAACACAACAGTTTTTCCATCGTATAAAACGAATAATTGCAACCAGTATGAAACTAATGGTCATTTCTACTTTCCGAGCAAGCTAGGCTTCACCCTAGGGCGATGGTCCAACAGATTGAATAGTTAGGGCCTTAGAAGTCAACGCCCGAACCATAAAATGCAAGAAAAATACAACAGTGTTTCCATCATATATCAGGAATAATTGCAACCAGTTTGAAAGTTATGGCCAATTCTACGTTCCAGGCAACCTAGGCTTCACTCTAGGGCGTTGCTCCACCAGATCGGATAGTTAGTGCCTTAGAAGTCAACGCCAGAAGCATAAAATACAATATAAATACAACAGTTTTTCCATCGTATAAAACGAATAATTGCAACCAGTATGAAACTTATGGTCATTTCTATTTTCCGAGCAACCTAGGCTTTACCCTAGGGCGTTGCTCCAACAGATTGAATAGTTAGGGCCTTAGAAGGCAACGCCCGAACCATAAAATGCAAAAAAAATACAACAGTGTTTCCATCATATAACAGGAATAATTGCAACCAGTTTGAAAGTGATGGCCAATTCTACGTTCCGGGCAACCTAGGCTACACTCTATTGCGTTGCTCAACCAGATAGAATAGTTAGTGCCTTAGAAGTCAACGCCAGAAGCATAAAATACAATATAAATACAACAGTTTTTCCATCGTATAAAACGAATAATTGCAACCAGTATGAAACTTATGGACATTTCTACTTTCCGAGCAACCTAGGCTTCACCCTAGGGCGTTGCTCCAACAGATTGAATAGTTAGGACCATAGAAGTCAACGCCCGAACCATAAAATGCAAAAAAAATACAACAGTGTTTCCATCATATATCAGGAATAATTGCAACCAGTTTGAAAGTGATGGCCAATTCTACGTTCCGGGCAACCTAGGCTTCACTCTAGGGCGTTGCTCCACCAGATCGAATAGTTAGTGCCTTAGAAGTCAACGCCAGAAGCATAAAATACACTATAAATACAACAGTTTTTCCATCGTATAAAACGAATAATTGCAACCAGTATGAAACTGATGGTCATTTCTACTTTCCGAGCAACCTAGGCTTTACCCTAGGGCGTTGCTCCAACAGATTGAATAGTTAGGGCCTAAGAAGTCAACGCCCGAAGCATAAAATGCAATAAAAATACAACAGTGTTTCCATCGTATAAAACCAATAATTCCAACCAGTATGAAACGTATGGTCATTTCTACTTTCCGAGCAAGCTAGGATTCACCCTTGGGCCTTGCTCCAACAGACTGAATAGTTAGGACCTTAGAAGTGAACGCCCGGAACATAAAATGCAATAAAAATACAACAGTGTTTCCATCATATAACAGGAATAATTGCAACCAGTTTGAAAGTGATGGCCAATTCTACGTTCCGGGCAACCTAGGCTTCTCTCTAGGGCGTTGCTCCAACATATTGAATAGATAGGGCCTTAGAAGTCAACCCCAGAGGTTTAAAGTACAATATAAATACAACAGCGATTCCATCGTATAAAACGAATAATTGCAACCAGTGTGAAAGTTATGGTCATTTCTACGTTCCGGGCAACCTAGGCTTCACTCTATGGCGTTCTTCCACCACATCCAATAGCTGCGGCCTCAGAAGTCAACGCCTGAAGCATAAAATACAATAAAAATACAACAGTCTTTCCATCCTATAACAGGAATAATTGCAACCCTTGTGAAAGTGATGTTCATTTGTACGTTCCAGGCAACCTAGGCATCACTCTAGGGCGTTGTTCCACCAGATCGAATTGTTAGGGCCTAAGAAGTCAACGCCAGAAGCATAAGATACAATATAAATATAATAGTTTTTCCATCCTATCGAACGAATAATAGCAACCAGTGTGAAAGTTATGGTCATTTCTACGTTCCGTGCAACCTAGGCTTCACGCCTAGGGCGTTGCTCCACCAGATCAAACAGTTAGGGCCTTAGACGTCAACGCCCGAAGCATAAAATGCAAAATAAATAGAACAGTTTTTCCATTGTATAAGACGAATAATTGCAACCAGTGTAAAAGTTATGGTCATTTCTACGTTCCGGGCAACCTAGGCTTCACCCTGGGGCGTTGTTCCACCAGATCGAATAGTTATGGCCTAAGAAGTGAACGTCAGAAGCATAAAATACAATATAAATACAACAGTTTTTCCATCATATAAAACAAGTAATTGCAACCAGTATGAAAGTAGTGGTCATTTCTACGTTCCGGGCAACCTAGACTACACCCTAGAGCGTTGCTCCAACAGATCGAATAGTTAGTGCCTTAGAAGTCCACGGCCGAAGCATAAAATACAAAATAAATAGAACTGCTTTTCCATCGTATAAAACGAATAGTTGCAACCAGTATGAAAGTTAACGTCATTTCTACGTTCCGGGCAACCTAGGCTTCACTCTAGGGCGTTGCTCCACCAGATCGAATTGTTAGGGCCTTAGAAGTCAACGCCAGAATCATAAAATACAATAAAGATGCAACAGCTCTTCCATCGTATCAAACGAATAATTTCAACCAGTGTGAATGTCATGGTCATATCTACATTTCGAGCAACCTAGGCTTATCTCTAGGGCGTTGATCCAACAGATTGAATAGTTAGGGCCTTGGCAGTCAACGCCCGAAGCATAAAATACAATATAAATACAACAGTTTTTCCATCATATGACAGGAATAATTGCAACCAGTTTGACAGTGATGGTCATTTCTACGTTCCGGCCAACCTAGGCTTCAATCTAGGGCGTTGCTCCACCAGATCGAACAGTTAGTGCCTTGGAAGTCAACGCCAGAAGCATAAAAAACAATATAAATACAACAGTTTTTCCATCGTATAAAACGAATAATTGCAACCAGTATGAAATTTAACGTCATTTCTACTTTCCGGGCAACCTAGGCTTCACCCTAGGGCGTTGCTCCACCAGATCAAACAGTTAGGGCCTTAGAAGTCAACGCCCGAAGCATAAAATACAAAATAAATAGAACAGTTTTTCCATTGTATAAAACGAATAATTGCAACCAGTGTAAAAGTTATGGTCATTTCTACGTTCCGGGCAACCTAGGCTTCACCCTGGGGCGTTGTTCCACCAGATCGAATAGTTATGGCCTAAGAAGTGAACGTCAGAAGCATAAAATACAATATAAATACAACAGTTTTTCCATCATATAAAACAAGTAATTGCAAACAGTATGAAAGTAGTGGTCATTTCTACGTTCCGGGCAACCTAGACTACTCCCTAGAGCGTTGCTCCAACAGATCGAATAGTTAGTGCCTTAGAAGTCCACGGCCGAAGCATAAAATACAAAATAAATAGAACTGCTTTTCCATCGTATAAAACCAATAGTTGCAACCAGTATGAAAGTTAACGTCATTTCTACGTTCCGGGCAACCTAGGCTTCACTCTAGGGCGTTGCTCCACCAGATCGAATAGTTAGGGCCTTAGAAGTCAACGCCAGAATCATAAAATACAATAAAGATGCAACAGCTTTTCCATCGTATTAAACGAATAATTTCAACCAGTGTGAATGTCATGGTCATATCTACATTGCGAGCAACCTAGGCTTAACTCTAGGGCGTTGATCCAACAGATTGAATAGTTAGGGCCTTGGCAGTCAACGCCCGAAGCATAAAATACAATATAAATACAACAGTTTTTCCATCATATGACAGGAATAATTACAACCAGTTTGAAAGTGATGGTCATTTCTACGTTCCGGCCAACCTAGGCTTCAATCTAGGGCGTTGCTCCACCAGACCGAATAGTTAGTGCCTTGGAAGTCAACGCCAGAAGCATAAAAAACAATATAAATACAACAGTTTTTCCATCGTATAAAACGAATAATTGCAGCCAGTATGAAAGTTAACGTCATTTCTACTTTCCGGGCAACCTAGGCTTCACCCTAGGGCGTTGCTCCAACAGATTGAATAGTTAGGGCCTTAGAAGTCAACGCCGGAAGCATAAAATGCAATAAAAATACAACAGTTTTTCCATCGTATAAAAGGATTAATTGCAACCAGTTTGAAAGTGATGGTCATTTCTACTTCCCGGGCAACCTAGGCTACATCCTTGGGCGTTGCTCCAACAGATTGAATAGTTAGGGCCTTAGAAGTCAATGCCCGAAGCAGAAAATGCAATAAAAATACAACAGTTTTTCCATCATATAACAGGAATAATTGCAACCAGTTTGAAAGTGATGATCATTTCTACGTTCCGGGCAACCTAGGCTTCACTCTGGGGCGTTGCTCCGCCAGATCTATTAGTTAGTGCCTTAGAAGTCAACGCCAGAGGCATAAAATAGAATATAAATACAACAGCCGTTACACCGTATAAAACGAATAATTGCAAACTGTGTGAAGGTTATGGTCATATCTACGTTCCGGGCAACCTAGGCTTCACTGTAGGGCGTTGCTCCACCAGATCGAAGTGTTACGGCCTAAGAAGTCAACGCCCGAAGCATAAAATACGATATAAATACAACAGCTTTTCCATCGTATTAAATGAATAATTGCAAACAGTGTGAAAGTAGTGGTCATTTCTACGTTCCGAGCATCCTAGGCTTCACTCTAGGGCGGTGCCCCACCATATCGAATAGCCACGGCCTTAGAAGCCTACGCCTGAAGCATAAAATGCAATACAAATACAACAGCCTTTTCGTCGTATAACAGGAATAATTTCAACAAGCGTGAAAGTAATGATCATTTCGGCGTTTCGGGCATCCTAGACTTAACTCTGAGGCATTGCTCCACCAGATCGAATAGTTAGGGCCTAAGAAGTAAACGCCAGAAGCATAAAATACGATTTAATACAACAGTTTTTCCATCGTATAAAACAAATAATTGCAACCAGTATGAGACTTATGGTCATTTCCACTTTCCGAGCAACCTAGGCTGCACCCTAAGGCGTTGCTCCAACAGGTACAATAGTTAGGGACGTAGAAGTCAACGCCCGAACCATAAAATGCAAAAAAAATACAACAGTGTTACCATCATATAACAGGAATAATTGCAACCAGTTTGAAAGTGATGGCCAATTCTACGTTCCGGGCAACCTAGGCTTCACTCTGTTTCGTTGCTCCACCACATCGAATAGTTAGTGCCTTAGAAGTCAGCGCCAGAAGCATAAAATACAATATAAATACAACAGTTTTTCCATCGTATAAAACGAATAATTGCAACCAGTATGAGACTTATGGTCATTTCTACGTTCCGAGCAACGTAGGCTTCACCCTAGGGCGTTGATCCAACAGATTGAATATTTAGGGCCTTAGGAGTCAACGCCAGAAGCATAAAATACAAAATAAATAGAACAGTTTTTCCATCGTATAAAACGAATAATAGCAACCAGTGTGAAAGTTATGATCATTTCTACGTTCCGGCAACCTAGGCTTCACCCCAGGGCGTTGTTCCACCAGATCGAATAGTTAGGGGCTAAGAAGTGAACGCCAGCAGCATAAAATACAATATAAATACAATAGTTCTTCCATCATATAAAACGAATAATTGCAACCAGTATGAAAGTTATGGTCATTTCTACGTTCCGGGCAACCCAGGCTTCACTTTATGGCGTTCTTCCACCACATCCAATAGCTGCGGCCTCAGAAGTCAACGCCTGAAGCATAAAATAAAATAAAAATACAACAGTCTGTCCATCCTATAACAGGAATATTTGCAACCCTTGTGAAAGTGATGTTCATTTGTACGTTCCAGGCAACCTAGGCATCACTCTAGGGCGTTGTTCCACCAGATCGAATTGTTAGGGCCTAAGAAGTCAACGCCAGAAGCATAAGATACAATATAAATATAACAGTTTTTCCATCGTATAGAATGAATAATAGCAACCAGTGTGAAAGTTATGGTCATTTCTACGTTCCGAGCAACCTAGGCTTCACGCCTAGGGCGTTGCTCCACCAGATCAAACAGTTAGGGCCTTAGAAGTCAACGCCCGAAGCATAAAATACAAAATAAATAGAACAGTTTTTCCATTGTATAAAACGAATAATTGCAACCAGTGTGAAAGTTATTGTCATTTCTACTTTCCGGGCAACCCAGGCTTCACCCTAGGGCGTTGCTCCAACAGATTGAATAGTTAGGACCTTTGAAGTCAATACCCGAAGCAAAAAATGCAATAAAAAGAAAACAGTTTTTCCATCATATAACAGGAATAATTGCAACCAGTTTGAAAGTGATGGTCATTTCTACGTTCCCGGCAACCTAGGCTTCAATCTAGGGCGTTGCTCCACCAGATCGAATAGTTAGTGCCTTAGAAGTCAACGCCAGAAGCATAAAAAACAATATAAATACAACAGTTTTTCCATCGTATAAAACGAATAATTGCAACCAGTATGCAAGTTAACGTCATTTCTACTTTCCGGGCAACCTAGGCTTCACCCTAGGGCGTTGCTCCAACAGATTGAATAGTTAGGGCCTTATAGGTCAATGCCCGAAGCATAAAATGCAACAAAAATACAACAGTTTTTCCATCGTATAAAAGGATTAATTGCAACCAGTTTGAAAGTGATGGTCATTTCTACTTTCCGGGCAACCTAGGCTACACCCTAGGGCGTTGCTCCAACAGATTGAATAGTTACGGCCTTAGAAGGCAATGCCCGAAGCATAAAATGCAATAAAAATACAACAGTTTTTCCATCTTATAACAGGAATAATTGCAACCAGTTTGAAAGTGATGATCATTTCTACGTTCCGGGCAACCTAGGCATCACTCTGGGGCGTTGCTCCGCCAGATCGAATAGTTAGTGCCTTAGAAGTCAACGCCAGAAGCATAAGATACAATATAAATACAACAGTTTTTCCATCGTATAAAACGAATAATTGCTACCAGTATGGAAGTGATGGTCATTTCTACGTTCCGGGCAACCTAGGCTACACCCTAGGGCGTTGCTCCAACAGATTGAATGGTTAGGGCCTTAGAAGTCAATGCCCGAAGCATAAAATGCAATAAAAATACAACAGCTTTTCCATCATATAACAGGAATAATTGCAACCAGTTTGAAAGTGATGATCATTTCTACGTTCCGGGCAACCTAGGCTTCACTCTGGGGCGTTGCACCGCCAGATCGAATAGTTAGTGCCTTAGAAGTCAACGCCAGAAGCATAAGATACAATATAAATACAACAGTTTTTCCATCGTATAAAACGCATAATTGCAACCAGTTTGACAGTGATGGTCATTTCTACGTTCCGGCCAACCTAGGCTTCAATCTAGGGCGTTGCTCCACCAGATCGAACAGTTAGTGCCTTGGAAGTCAACGCCCGAAGCATAAAATACAAAATAAATAGAACAGTTTTTCCATTGTATAAAACGAATAATTGCAACCAGTGTAAAAGTTATGGTCATTTCTACGTTCCGGGCAACCTAGGCTTCACCCTGGGGCGTTGTTCCACCAGATCGAATAGTTAGTGCCTTGGAAGTCAACGCCAGAAGCATAAAAAACAATATAAATACAACAGTTTTTCCATCGTATAAAACGAATAATTGCAGCCAGTATGAAAGTTAACGTCATTTCTACTTTCCGGGCAACCTAGGCTTCACCCTAGGGCGTTGCTCCAACAGATTGAATAGTTAGGGCCTTAGAAGTCAACGCCGGAAGCATAAAATGCAATAAAAATACAACAGTTTTTCCATCGTATAAAAGGATTAATTGCAACCAGTTTGAAAGTGATGGTCATTTCTACTTTCCGGGCAACCTAGGCTACACCCTTGGGCGTTGCTCCAACAGATTGAATAGTTAGGGCCTTAGAAGTCAATGCCCGAAGCAGAAAATGCAATAAAAATACAACAGTTTTTCCATCATATAACAGGAATAATTGCAACCAGTTTGAAAGTGATGATCATTTCTACGTTCCGGGCAACCTAGGCTTCACTCTGGGGCGTTGCTCCGCCAGATCTAATAGTTAGTGCCTTAGAAGTCAACGCCAGAGGCATAAAATAGAATATAAATACAACAGCCGTTACACCGTATAAAACGAATAATTGCAAACTGTGTGAAGGTTATGGTCATATCTACGATCCGGGCAACCTAGGCTTCACTGTAGGGCGTTGCTCCACCAGATCGAAGTGTTACGGCCTAAGAAGTCAACGCCCGAAGCATAAAATACGATATAAATACAACAGCTTTTCCATCGTATTAAATGAATAATTGCAAACAGTGTGAAAGTAGTGGTCATTTCTACGTTCCGAGCATCCTAGGCTTCACTCTAGGGCGGTGCCCCACCATATCGAATAGCCACGGCCTTAGAAGCCTACGCCTGAAGCATAAAATGCAATACAAATACAACAGCCTTTTCGTCGTATAACAGGAATAATTTCAACAAGCGTGAAAGTAATGATCATTTCGGCGTTTCGGGCATCCTAGACTTAACTCTGAGGCATTGCTCCACCAGATCGAATAGTTAGGGCCTAAGAAGTAAACGCCAGAAGCATAAAATACGATTTAATACAACAGTTTTTCCATCGTATAAAACAAATAATTGCAACCAGTATGAGACTTATGGTCATTTCCACTTTCCGAGCAACCTAGGCTGCACCCTAAGGCGTTGCTCCAACAGGTACAATAGTTAGGGACGTAGAAGTCAACGCCCGAACCATAAAATGCAAAAAAAATACAACAGTGTTACCATCATATAACAGGAATAATTGCAACCAGTTTGAAAGTGATGGCCAATTCTACGTTCCGGGCAACCTAGGCTTCACTCTGTTTCGTTGCTCCACCAGATCGAATAGTTAGTGCCTTAGAAGTCAGCGCCAGAAGGATAAAATACAATATAAATACAACAGTTTTTCCATCGTATAAAACGAATAATTGCAACCAGTATGAGACTTATGGTCATTTCTACGTTCCGAGCAACGTAGGCTTCACCCTAGGGCGTTGATCCAACAGATTGAATATTTAGGGCCTTAGAAGTCAACGCCAGAAGCATAAAATACAAAATAAATAGAACAGTTTTTCCATCGTATAAAACGAATAATAGCAACCAGTGTGAAAGTTATGATCATTTCTACGTTCCGGCAACCTAGGCTTCACCCCAGGGCGTTGTTCCACCAGATCGAATAGTTAGGGGCTAAGAAGTGAACGCCAGCAGCATAAAATACAATATAAATACAATAGTTCTTCCATCATATAAAACGAATAATTGCAACCAGTATGAAAGTTATGGTCATTTCTACGTTCCGGGCAACCCAGGCTTCACTTTATGGCGTTCTTCCACCACATCCAATAGCTGCGGCCTCAGAAGTCAACGCCTGAAGCATAAAATACAATAAAAATACAACAGTCAGTCCATCCTATAACAGGAATATTTGCAACCCTTGTGAAAGTGATGTTCATTTGTACGTTCCAGGCAACCTAGGCATCACTCTAGGGCGTTGTTCCACCAGATCGAATTGTTAGGGCCTAAGAAGTCAACGCCAGAAGCATAAGATACAATATAAATATAACAGTTTTTCCATCGTATAGAATGAATAATAGCAACCAGTGTGAAAGTTGTGGTCATTTCTACGTTCCGAGCAACCTAGGCTTCACGCCTAGGGCGTTGCTCCACCAGATCAAACAGTTAGGGCCTTAGAAGTCAACGCCCGAAGCATAAAATACAAAATAAATAGAACAGTTTTTCCATTGTATAAAACGAATAATTGCAACCAGTGTGAAAGTTATTGTCATTTCTACTTTCCGGGCAACCTAGGCTTCACCCTAGGGCGTTGCTCCAACAGATTGAATAGTTAGGACCTTTGAAGTCGATACCCGAAGCAAAAAATGCAATAAAAAGAAAACAGTTTTTCCATCATATAACAGGAATAATTGCAACCAGTTTGAAAGTGATGGTCATTTCTACGTTCCCGGCAACCTAGGCTTCAATCTAGGGCGTTGCTCCACCAGATCGAATAGTTAGTGCCTTAGAAGTCAACGCCAGAAGCATAAAAAACAATATAAATACAACAGTTTTTCCATCGTATAAAACGAATAATTGCAACCAGTATGCAAGTTAACGTCATTTCTACTTTCCGGGCAACCTAGGCTTCACCCTAGGGCGTTGCTCCAACAGATTGAATAGTTAGGGCCTTATAAGTCAATGCCCGAAGCATAAAATGCAACAAAAATACAACAGTTTTTCCATCGTATAAAAGGATTAATTGCAACCAGTGTGAATGTCATGGTCATATCTACATTGCGAGCAACCTAGGCTTAACTCTAGGGCGTTGATCCAACAGATTGAATAGTTAGGGCCTTGGCAGTCAACGCCCGAAGCATAAAATACAATATAAATACAACAGTTTTTCCATCATATGACAGGAATAATTGCAACCAGTTTGAAAGTGATGGTCATCTCTACGTTCCGGCCAACCTAGGCTTCAATCTAGGGCGTTGCTCCACCAGATCGAATAGTTAGTGCCTTGGAAGTCAACGCCAGAAGCATAAAAAACAATATAAATACAACAGTTTTTCCATCGTATAAAACGAATAATTGCAGCCAGTATGAAAGTTAACGTCATTTCTACTTTCCGGGCAACCTAGGCTTCACCCTAGGGCGTTGCTCCAACAGATTGAATAGTTAGGGCCTTAGAAGTCAACGCCGGAAGCATAAAATGCAATAAAAATACAACAGTTTTTCCATCGTATAAAAGGATTAATTGCAACCAGTTTGAAAGTGATGGTCATTTCTACTTTCCGGGCAACCTAGGCTACACCCTTGGGCGTTGCTCCAACAGATTGAATAGTTAGGGCCTTAGAAGTCAATGCCCGAAGCAGAAAATGCAATAAAAATACAACAGTTTTTCCATCATATAACAGGAATAATTGCAACCAGTTTGAAAGTGATGATCATTTCTACGTTCCGGGCAACCTAGGCTTCACTCTGGGGCGTTGCTCCGCCAGATCTAATAGTTAGTGCCTTAGAAGTCAACGCCAGAGGCATAAAATAGAATATAAATACAACAGCCGTTACACCGTATAAAACGAATAATTGCAAACTGTGTGAAGGTTATGGTCATATCTACGATCCGGGCAACCTAGGCTTCACTGTAGGGCGTTGCTCCACCAGATCGAAGTGTTACGGCCTAAGAAGTCAACGCCCGAAGCATAAAATACGATATAAATACAACAGCTTTTCCATCGTATTAAATGAATAATTGCAAACAGTGTGAAAGTAGTGGTCATTTCTACGTTCCGAGCATCCTAGGCTTCACTCTAGGGCGGTGCCCCACCATATCGAATAGCCACGGCCTTAGAAGCCTACGCCTGAAGCATAAAATGCAATACAAATACAACAGCCTTTTCGTCGTATAACAGGAATAATTTCAACAAGCGTGAAAGTAATGATCATTTCGGCGTTTCGGGCATCCTAGACTTAACTCTGAGGCATTGCTCCACCACATCGAATAGTTAGGGCCTAAGAAGTAAACGCCAGAAGCATAAAATACGATTTAATACAACAGTTTTTCCATCGTATAAAACAAATAATTGCAACCAGTATGAGACTTATGGTCATTTCCACTTTCCGAGCAACCTAGGCTGCACCCTAAGGCGTTGCTCCAACAGGTACAATAGTTAGGGACGTAGAAGTCAACGCCCGAACCATAAAATGCAAAAAAAATACAACAGTGTTACCATCATATAACAGGAATAATTGCAACCAGTTTGAAAGTGATGGCCAATTCTACGTTCCGGGCAACCTAGGCTTCACTCTGTTTCGTTGCTCCACCAGATCGAATAGTTAGTGCCTTAGAAGTCAGCGCCAGAAGCATAAAATACAATATAAATACAACAGTTTTTCCATCGTATAAAACGAATAATTGCTACCAGTATGAGACTTATGGTCATTTCTACGTTCCGAGCAACGTAGGCTTCACCCTAGGGCGTTGATCCAACAGATTGAATATTTAGGGCCTTAGAAGTCAACGCCAGAAGCATAAAATACAAAATAAATAGAACAGTTTTTCCATCGTATAAAACGAATAATAGCAACCAGTGTGAAAGTTATGATCATTTCTACGTTCCGGCAACCTAGGCTTCACCCCAGGGCGTTGTTCCACCAGATCGAATAGTTAGGGGCTAAGAAGTGAACGCCAGCAGCATAAAATACAATATAAATACAATAGTTCTTCCATCATATAAAACGAATAATTGCAACCAGTATGAAAGTTATGGTCATTTCTACGTTCCGGGCAACCCAGGCTTCACTTTATGGCGTTCTTCCACCACATCCAATAGCTGCGGCCTCAGAAGTCAACGCCTGAAGCATAAAATACAATAAAAATACAACAGTCTGTCCATCCTATAACAGGAATATTTGCAACCCTTGTGAAAGTGATGTTCATTTGTACGTTCCAGGCAACCTAGGCATCACTCTAGGGCGTTGTTCCACCAGATCGAATTGTTAGGGCCTAAGAAGTCAACGCCAGAAGCATAAGATACAATATAAATATAACAGTTTTTCCATCGTATAGAATGAATAATAGCAACCAGTGTGAAAGTTATGGTCATTTCTACGTTCCGAGCAACCTAGGCTTCACGCCTAGGGCGTTGCTCCACCAGATCAAACAGTTAGGGCCTTAGAAGTCAACGCCCGAAGCATAAAATACAAAATAAATAGAACAGTTTTTCCATTGTATAAAACGAATAATTGCAACCAGTGTGAAAGTTATTGTCATTTCTACTTTCCGGGCAACCTAGGCTTCACCCTAGGGCGTTGCTCCAACAGATTGAATAGTTAGGACCTTTGAAGTCAATACCCGAAGCAAAAAATGCAATAAAAAGAAAACAGTTTTTCCATCATATAACAGGAATAATTGCAACCAGTTTGAAAGTGATGGTCATTTCTACGTTCCCGGCAACCTAGGCTTCAATCTAGGGCGTTGCTCCACCAGATCGAATAGTTAGTGCCTTAGAAGTCAACGCCAGAAGCATAAAAAACAATATAAATACAACAGTTTTTCCATCGTATAAAACGAATAATTGCAACCAGTATGCAAGTTAACGTCATTTCTACTTTCCGGGCAACCTAGGCTTCACCCTAGGGCGTTGCTCCAACAGATTGAATAGTTAGGGCCTTATAAGTCAATGCCCGAAGCATAAAATGCAACAAAAATACAACAGTTTTTCCATCGTATAAAACGAATAATAGCAACCAGTGTGAAACTTCTGGTCATTTCTACGTTCCGGGCAACCTAGGCTTCACTCTAGGGCGTTGCTCAACCAGACCGAATAGTTAGGGCCTTAGAAGTCAACGCCCGAAGCATAAAGTACAAAATAAGTAGAACAGTTTTTCCATCGTATAAAACGAATAATTGCAACAAGTATGAAAGTTGTGGTTATTTCTACTTTCCGGGCAACCTCGGCTTCACTCTAGGGCGTTGCTCCGCCAGATCGAATAGTTAGTGCCTTAGAAGTCAACGCCAGAAGCATAAGATACAATATAAATACAACAGTTTTTCCATCGTATAAAACGAATAATTGCTACCAGTATGGAAGTGATGGTCATTTCTACGTTCCGGGCAACCTAGGCTACACCCTAGGGCGTTGCTCCAACAGATTGAATGGTTAGGGCCTTAGAAGTCAATGCCCGAAGCATAAAATGCAATAAAAATAAAACAGCTTTTCCATCATATAACAGGAATAATTGCAACCAGTTTGAAAGTGATGATCATTTCTACGTTCCGGGCAACCTAGGCTTCACTCTGGGGCGTTGCACCGCCAGATCGAATAGTTAGTGCCTTAGAAGTCAACGCCAGAAGCATAAGATACAATATAAATACAACAGTTTTTCCATCGTATAAAACGAATAATTGCTACCAGTATGGAAGTGATGGTCATTTCTACGTTACGGGCAACCTAGGCCTCACTCTAGGGCGTTGTTCCACCAGATTGAATAGTTAGGGCCTATGAGATCAACGGCAGAAGCATAAAATACAATATAAATATAACAGTTTCTCTATCGTATAAAACGAATAATTTCAACCATTGTGAATGTTATGGTCTTTTCTACATTCCGAGCAACCTAGGCTTCACTCTAGGGCGTTGATCCACCAGATCAAACAGTTAGGGCCTTAGAAGCCAACGCCCGAAGCATTAAACACAAAATAAATGGAACAGTTTTTCCATCGTATAAAACGAATAATTGCTACCGGTGTGAAAGTTATGGTCATTTCTACGTTCCGGGCAACCTAGGCTTCACCCTAGGGCGTTGCTCCACCAGATCGAATAGTTAGTGCCTTAGAAGTCAACGCCCGAAGCATAAAATGCAACAAAAATACAACAGCTTTTCCATCATATAACAGGAATAATTGCAACCAGTTTGAAAGTGATGGTCATTTCTACGTTCCGGGCAACCTAGGCTTCACCCTAGGGCGTAGCTCCACCAGATCGAATAGTTAGTGCCTTAGAAGTCAACGCCAGAAGCACAAAATACAATATAAATACAACAGTTTTTCCATCATATAAAACGAATGATTGCAACCAGTAGGAAAGTTATGGTCACTTCTACTTCACGGGCAACCTAGGCTACACCCTAGGGCGTTGCTACAACAGATTGTATAGTTAGGGCCTTATAAGTCAATGCCCGAAGCATAAAATGCAATAAAAATACAACAGCTTTTCCATCATATATCAGCAATAATTGCAACCAGTTTGAAAGTGATGGTCATTTCTACGTTCCGGGCAACCTAGGCTTCACCCTAGGACGTTGCTCCAACAGATTGAATAGTTAGGGCCTTAGAAGTCAACGCCAGAAGCATAAAATACAGTATAAATACAACAGTTTTTCCATTGTATAGCATGACTAATTGCAACCAGTGCGAAAGTAAAGATAATTTCGACGTTTCGGGCATCCTAGACTTAACTGTGTGGCATTACGCCACCAGATCGAGTAGTTAGGTCCTAACAAGTCAACGCCAGAAGCATAAAATGCAATATTAATACAACAGTTTTTCCATCGTATAAAACGAATAATTGCTACCGGTGTGAAAGTTATGGTCATTTCTACGTTCCGGGCAACCTAGGCTTCACCCTAGGGCGTTGCTCCACCAGATAGAATAGTTACTGCCTTAGAAGTCAACGGCAGAAGCACAAAATACAATATAAATACAACAGTTTTTCCATCATATAAAACGAATAATTGCAACCAGTAGGAAAGTTATGGTCACTTCTACTTTACGGGCAACCTAGGCTACACCCTAGGGCGTTGCTACAACAGATTGAATAGTTAGGGCCTTATAAGTCAATGCCCGAAGCATAAAATGCAATAAAAATACAACAGTTTTTCCATCATATAACAGCAATAATGCCAACCAGTTTGCAAGTGATGGTCATTTCTACGTTCCGGGCAACCTAGGCTTCACCCTAGGGGGTTGCTCCAACAGATTGATTAGTTAGGGCCTTAGAAGTCAACGTCAGAAGCATAAAATACAGTATAAATACAACAGTTTTTCCATTGTATAGCATGACTAATTGCAACCAGTGCGAAAGTAACGATCATTTCGACGTTTCGGGCATCCTAGACTTAACTCTGAGGCGTTGCTCCACCAGATCGAAGAGTTAGTGTCTAAGAAGTCAACACGGGAAGCATAAAATACAATATAAATACAACAGCTTTTCCATCGTAGAAAACGAACAATTGCAACCTGTGTGAAGGTTATGGTCATATCTACGTTCCGGGCAACCTAGGCTTCACTGTAGGGTGTTGCTCCACCGGATCGAATAGGTAGGGCCATAGAAGTCTCCGCCCGAAGCATAAAATGCAATATAAATACAACAGTTTTTCCATCGTATAAAAGGATCAATTGCAACCAGTTTGAAAGTGATGATCATTTCTACGTTCCGGGCACCTCGGCTTCACTCTAGGGCGTTGCTCCACCAGATCGAACACTTAGGGCCTAAGAAGTCTACGCCAGAAGCATAAAATACAATATAAATATAACAGTTTTTCCATCGTATAAAACGAATAATAGCAACCAGTGTGAAAGTTCTGGTCATTTCTACGTTCCGGGCAACCTAGGCTTCACTCTAGGGCGTTGCTCCACCAGATCGAATAGTTAGGGCCTTAGAAGTCAACGCCCGAAGCATAAAATACAAAATAAATAGAACAGTTTTTCCATTGTATAAAACGAATAATTGCTACCAGTGTGAAAGTTATGTTCATTTCTACGTTTCTGACAGCCTAGGCTTCACTGTAGGGTGTTGTTCCACCAAATCGTATAGGTAGGGCCATAGAAGACAACGCCAGAAGCATAAAATACAATATAAATATAACAGTTTATACACCGTATAAAACGAATAATAGCAACCAGTGTGAAAGTTCTGGTCATTTCTACGTTGCGGGCAACCTAGGCTTCACTCTAGGGCGTTGCTCCACCAGATCGAATAGTTAGGGCCTTAGAAGTCAACGCCCGAAGCATAAAATACAAAGTAAATAGAACACTTTTTCCATTGTATAAAACGAATAATTGCTACCAGTGTGAACGTTATGCTCATTTCTACGTTTCTGACAACCTAGGCTTCACTGTAGGGTGTTGCTCCACCAAATCGAATAGGTAGGGCCATGGAAGTCAATGCCCGAAGCATAAAATACAATAAATATACAAGAGTTTTACCATCGTATAACAGGAATAATTGCAACCAGTGTGAAAGTGATGGTCATTTCTACGTTCTGGGCAACCTAGGCTTCACTCTAGGGCGTCGTTCCACCAGATCGAATAGTTAGGGCCTAAGAAGTCAACGCCAGAAGCATAAAATACGATATAAATACCACAGCTTTTCCGTCGTATAAAGCGAATAATTGCAACCAGTGTGAAAGTTATGGTCATTTCTACGTTCCGGGAAACCTAGGCTTCACTCTGGGGCGTTGCTCCACCAGATGGAATAGTTAGGGCCTTAGAAGTCAACGCCCGAAGCATAAAATACAAAATAAATAGAACAGTTTTTCCACTGTATAAAACGAATAATTGCTACCAGTGTGAAAGTTATGTTCATTTCTACGTTTCTGACAACCTAGGCTTCACTGTAGGGTGTTGCTCCACCAAATCGAATAGGTAGGGCCATAGAAGTCAACGCCAGAAGCATAAAATACAATATAAATATAACAGTTTTTCCATCGTATAAAACGAATAATAGCAACCAGTGTGAAACTTCTGGTCATTTCTACGTTCCGGGCAACCTAGGCTTCACTCTAGGGCGTTGCTCAACCAGACCGAATAGTTAGGGCCTTAGAAGTCAACGCCCGAAGCATAAAGTACAAAATAAATAGAACAGTTTTTCCATCGTATAAAACGAATAATTGCAACAAGTATGAAAGTTGTGGTTATTTCTACTTTCCGGGCAACCTCGGCTTCACTCTAGGGCGTTGCTCCACCAGATCGAATAGTTAGTGCCTTAGAATTCAACGCCAGAAGCATAAAATACAATATCAATACAACAGTTTTTCCATCGTATAAACCGAATAATTGCAACCAGTATGAAAGTTATGGTCATTTCTACTTTCCGGGCAACCTAGGATCCACCCTAGGGCGTTGCTGCAACCGATTGAATAGTTAGGGCCTTAGGAGTCAACGCCCGAAGCATAAAATACAATATAAATAGAACAGTTTTTCCATCGTATAAAACGAATAATTGCTACCGGTGTGAAAGTTATGGTCATTTCTACGTTCCAGGCAACCTAGGCATCACCCTAGGGTGTTGTTCCACCAGATGGAATAGGTAGAGCATAAGAAGTCAACGCCCGAAGCATAAAATACAAAATAAATAGAACAGTTTTTCCATCGTATAAAACTAATATTTGCAACCAGTGTGAAAGTAATGGGCATTTCTACGTTCCGGGCAACCTAGGCTTCACTCTAGGGCGTTGCTCCACCAAATCGAATAGCTGCGGCCTTAGAAGTCAACGCCAGAAGCCTAAAATACAGTATAAATGCAACAATTTTTCCATTGTATAGCATGACTAATTGCAACCAGTGCGAAAGTAACGACCATTTCGACGTTTCGGGCATCCTAGACTTAACTCTGAGGCGTTGCTCCACTAGATCGAAGAGTTAGGGTCTAAGAAGTCAACACCGGAAGCATAAAATACAATTTAAATACAACAGCTTTTCCATCGTAGAAAACGAATAATTGCAACCTGTGTAGGTTATGGACATATCTACGTTCCGGGCAACCTAGGCTTCACTGTAGGGTGTTGCTCCACCAGATCGAATAGGTAGGGCCATAGAAGTCTCCGCCCGAAGCATAAAATGCAATATAAATACAACAGTTTTTCCATCGTGTAAAAGGATTAATTGCAACCAGTTTGAAAGTGATGATCATTTCTACGTTCCGGGCAACCTCGGCTTCACTCTAGGGCGTTGCTCCACCAGATCGAACACTTAGGGCCTAAGAAGACTACGCCAGAAGCATAAAATACAATATAAATATAACAGTTTTTCCATCGTATAAAACGAATAATAGCAACCAGTGTGAAAGTTCTGGTCATTTCTACGTTCCGGGCAACCTATGCTTCACTCTAGGGCGTTGCTCCACCAGATCGAATAGTTAGGGCCTTAGAAGTCAACGCCCGAATCATAAAATACAAAATAAATAGAACAGTTTTTCCATTGTATAAAACGAATAATTGCTACCAGTGTGAAAGTTATGTTCATTTCTACGTTTCTGACAGCCTAGGCTTCACTGTAGGGTGTTGTTCCACCAAATCGAATAGGTAGGGCCATAGAAGACAACGCCAGAAGCATAAAATACAATATAAATATAACAGTTTATACACCGTATAAAACGAATAATAGCAACCAGTGTGAAAGTTCTGGTCATTTCTACGTTGCGGGCAACCTAGGCTTCACTCTAGGGCGTTGCTCCACCAGATCGAATAGTTAGGGCCTTAGAAGTCAACGCCCGAAGCATAAAATACAAAGTCAATAGAACACTTTTCCCATTGTATAAAACGAATAATTGCTACCAGTGTGAACGTTATGTTCGTTTCTACGTTTCTGACAACCTAGGCTTCACTGTAGGGTGTTGCTCCACCAAATCGAATAGGTAGGGCCATGGAAGTCAACGCCCGAAGCATAAAATACAATAAATATACAAGAGTTTTTCCATCGTATAACAGGAATAATTGCAACCAGTGTGAAAGTGATGGTCAGTTCTACGTTCTGGGCAACCTAGGCTTCACTCTAGGGCGTCGTTCCACCAGATCGAATAGTTAGGGCCTTAGAAGTCAACGCCAGAAGCATAAAATACAATATAAATATAACAGTTTTTCCATCGTATAAAACGAATAATTGTAACAAGTATGAAAGTTCTGGTTATTTCTACTTTCCTGGCAACCTAGGCTTCACCCTAGGGCGTTGCTCCAACAGATTGAACAGTTAGGGCCTTAGAAGTCAACGCTCGAAGCATAAAATACAAAATAAATGGAACAGTTTTTCCATCGTATAAAACGAATAATTGCTACCGATGTGAAAGTTATGGTCATTTCTACGTTCCGGGCAACCTAGGCTTCACTCTAGGGCGTTGCTCCACCAGATCGAATAGTTAGGGCCTTAGAAGTCAACGCCCGAAGCATAATATACAAAATAAATAGAACAGTTTTTCCATTGTATAAAACGAATAATTGCTACCAGTGTGAAAGTTATGTTCATTTCTACGTTTCTGACAGCCTAGGCTTCACTGTAGGGTGTAGTTCCACCAAATCGTATAGGTAGGGCCATAGAAGACAACGCCAGAAGCATAAAATACAATATAAATATAACAGTTTATACACCGTATAAAACGAATAATAGCAACCAGTGTGAAAGTTCTGGTCATTTCTACGTTGCGGGCAACCTAGGCTTCACTCTAGGGCGTTGCTCCACCAGATCGAATAGTTAGGGCCTTAGAAGTCAACGCCCGAAGCATAAAATACAAAGTAAATAGAACACTTTTTCCATTGTATAAAACGAATAATTGCTACCAGTGTGAACGTTATGTTCATTTCTACGTTTCTGACAACCTAGGCTTCACTGTAGGGTGTTGCTCCACCAAATCGAATAGGCAGGGCCATGGAAGTCAATGCCCGAAGCATAAAATACAATAAATATACAAGAGTTTTTCCATCGTATAACAGGAATAATTGCAACCAGTGTGAAAGTGATGGTCATTTCTACGTTCTGGGCAACCTAGGCTTCACTCTAGGGCGTCGTTCCACCAGATCGGATAGTTAGGGCCTAAGAAGTCAACGCCAGAAGCATAAAATACGATATAAATACCACAGCTTTTCCGTCGTATAAAGCGAATAATTGCAACCAGTGTGAAAGTTATGGTCATTTCTACGTTCCGGGAAACCTAGGCTTCACTCTGGGGCGTTGCTCCACCAGATGGAATAGTTAGGGCCTTAGAAGTCAACGCCCGAAGCATAAAATACAAAATAAATAGAACAGTTTTTCCATTGTATAAAACGAATAATTGCTACCAGTGTGAAAGTTATGTTCATTTCTACGTTTCTGACAACCTAGGCTTCACTTTAGGGTGTTGCTCCACCAAATCGAATAGGTAGGGCCATAGAAGTCAACGCCAGAAGCATAAAATACAATATAAATATAACAGTTTTTCCATCGTATAAAACGAATAATAGCAACCAGTGTGAAACTTCTGGTCATTTCTACGTTCCGGGCAACCTAGGCTTCACTCTAGGGCGTTGCTCAACCAGACCGAATAGTTAGGGCCTTAGGAGTCAACGCCCGAAGCATAAAGTACAAAATAAATAGAACAGTTTTTCCATCGTATAAAACGAATAATTGCAACAAGTATGAAAGTTGTGGTTATTTCTACTTTCCGGGCAACCTCGGCTTCACTCTAGGGCGTTGCTCCACCAGATCGAATAGTTAGTGCCTTAGAATTCAACGCCACAAGCATAAAATACAATATCAATACAACAGTTTTTCCATCGTATAAACCGAATAATTGCAACCAGTATGAAAGTTATGGTCATTTCTACTTTCCGGGCAACCTAGGATCCACCCTAGGGCGTTGCTGCAACCGATTGAATAGTTAGGGCCTTAGGAGTCAACGCCCGAAGCATAAAATACAATATAAATAGAACAGTTTTTCCATCGTATAAAACGAATAATTGCTACCGGTGTGAAAGTTATGGTCATTTCTACGTTCCAGGCAACCTAGGCATCACCCTAGGGTGTTGTTCCACCAGATGGAATAGGTAGAGCATAAGAAGTCAACGCCCGAAGCATAAAATACAAAATAAATAGAACAGTTTTTCCATCGTATAAAACTAATATTTGCAACCAGTGTGAAAGTAATGGGCATTTCTACGTTCCGGGCAACCTAGGCTTCACTCTAGGGCGTTGCTCCACCAAATCGAATAGCTGCGGCCTTAGAAGTCAACGCCAGAAGCATAAAATACAGTATAAATGCAACAATTTTTCCATTGTATAGCATGACTAATTGCAACCAGTGCGAAAGTAACGACCATTTCGACGTTTCGGGCATCCTAGACTTAACTCTGAGGCGTTGCTCCACTAGATCGAAGAGTTAGGGTCTAAGAAGTCAACACCGGAAGCATAAAATACAATTTAAATACAACAGCTTTTCCATCGTAGAAAACGAATAATTGCAACCTGTGTAGGTTATGGACATATCTACGTTCCGGGCAACCTAGGCTTCACTGTAGGGTGTTGCTCCACCAGATCGAATAGGTAGGGCCATAGAAGTCTCCGCCCGAAGCATAAAATGCAATATAAATACAACAGTTTTTCCATCGTGTAAAAGGATTAATTGCAACCAGTTTGAAAGTGATGATCATTTCTACGTTCCGGGCAACCTCGGCTTCACTCTAGGGCGTTGCTCCACCAGATCGAACACTTAGGGCCTAAGAAGACTACGCCAGAAGCATAAAATACAATATAAATATAACAGTTTTTCCATCGTATAAAACGAATAATAGCAACCAGTGTGAAAGTTCTGGTCATTTCTACGTTCCGGGCAACCTATGCTTCACTCTAGGGCGTTGCTCCACCAGATCGAATAGTTAGGGCCTTAGAAGTCAACGCCCGAATCATAAAATACAAAATAAATAGAACAGTTTTTCCATTGTATAAAACGAATAATTGCTACCAGTGTGAAAGTTATGTTCATTTCTACGTTTCTGTCAGCCTAGGCTTCACTGTAGGGTGTTGTTCCACCAAATCGAATAGGTAGGGCCATAGAAGACAACGCCAGAAGCATAAAATACAATATAAATATAACAGTTTATACACCGTATAAAACGAATAATAGCAACCAGTGTGAAAGTTCTGGTCATTTCTACGTTGCGGGCAACCTAGGCTTCACTCTAGGGCGTTGCTCCACCAGATCGAATAGTTAGGGCCTTAGAAGTCAACGCCCGAAGCATAAAATACAAAGTCAATAGAACACTTTTCCCATTGTATAAAACGAATAATTGCTACCAGTGTGAACGTTATGTTCATTTCTACGTTTCTGACAACCTAGGCTTCACTGTAGGGTGTTGCTCCACCAAATCGAATAGGTAGGGCCATGGAAGTCAACGCCCGAAGCATAAAATACAATAAATATACAAGAGTTTTTCCATCGTATAACAGGAATAATTGCAACCAGTGTGAAAGTGATGGTCAGTTCTACGTTCTGGGCAACCTAGGCTTCACTCTAGGGCGTCGTTCCACCAGATCGAATAGTTAGGGCCTAAGAAGTCAACGCCAGAAGCATAAAATACAATATAAATATAACAGTTTTTCCATCGTATAAAACGAATAATTGTAACAAGTATGAAAGTTGTGGTTATTTCTACTTTCCTGGCAACCTAGGCTTCACCCTAGGGCGTTGCTCCAACAGATTGAACAGTTAGGGCCTTAGAAGTCAACGCCCGAAGCATAAAATACAAAATAAATAGAACAGTTTTTCCATCGTATAAAACGAATAATTGCTACCGATGTGAAAGTTATGGTCATTTCTACGTTCCGGGCAACCTAGGCTTCACTCTAGGGCGTTGCTCCACCAGATCGAATAGTTAGGGCCTTAGAAGTCAACGCCCGAAGCATAAAATACAAAATAAATAGAACAGTTTTTCCATTGTATAAAACGAATAATTGCTACCAGTGTGAAAGTTATGTTCATTTCTACGTTTCTGACAGCCTAGGCTTCACTGTAGGGTGTAGTTCCACCAAATCGTATAGGTAGGGCCATAGAAGACAACGCCAGAAGCATAAAATACAATATAAATATAACAGTTTATACACCGTATAAAACGAATAATAGCAACCAGTGTGAAAGTTCTGGTCATTTCTACGTTGCGGGCAACCTAGGCTTCACTCTAGGGCGTTGCTCCACCAGATCGAATAGTTAGGGCCTTAGAAGTCAACGCCCGAAGCATAAAATACAAAGTAAATAGAACACTTTTTCCATTGTATAAAACGAATAATTGCTACCAGTGTGAACGTTATGTTCATTTCTACGTTTCTGACAAACTAGGCTTCACTGTAGGGTGTTGCTCCACCAAATCGAATAGGTAGGGCCATGGAAGTCAATGCCCGAAGCATAAAATACAATAAATATACAAGAGTTTTTCCATCGTATAACAGGAATAATTGCAACCAGTGTGAAAGTGATGGTCATTTCTACGTTCTGGGCAACCTAGGCTTCACTCTAGGGCGTCGTTCCACCAGATCGGATAGTTAGGGCCTAAGAAGTCAACGCCAGAAGCATAAAATACGATATAAATACCACAGCTTTTCCGTCGTATAAAGCGAATAATTGCAACCAGTGTGAAAGTTATGGTCATTTCTACGTTCCGGGCAACCTAGGATCCACCCTAGGGCGTTGCTGCAACCGATTGAATAGTTAGGGCCTTAGGAGTCAACGCCCGAAGCATAAAATACAATATAAATAGAACAGTTTTTCCATCGTATAAAACGAATAATTGCTACCGGTGTGAAAGTTATGGTCATTTCTACGTTCCAGGCAACCTAGGCATCACCCTAGGGTGTTGTTCCACCAGATGGAATAGGTAGAGCATAAGAAGTCAACGCCCGAAGCATAAAATACAAAATAAATACAACAGTTTTTCCATCGTATAAAACTAATAATTGCAACCAGTGTGAAAGTAATGGGCATTTCTACGTACCGGGCAACCTAGGCTTCACTCTAGGGCGTTGCTCCACCAAATCGAATAGCTGCGGCCTTAGAAGTCAACGCCAGAAGCATAAAATACAGTATAAATGCAACAATTTTTCCATTGTATAGCATGACTAATTGCAACCAGTGCGAAAGTAACGACCATTTCGACGTTTCGGGCATCCTAGACTTAACTCTGAGGCGTTGCTCCACTAGATCGAAGAGTTAGGGTCTAAGAAGTCAACACCGGAAGCATAAAATACAATTTAAATACAACAGCTTTTCCATCGTAGAAAACGAATAATTGCAACCTGTGTAGGTTATGGACATATCTACGTTCCGGGCAACCTAGGCTTCACTGTAGGGTTTTGCTCCACCAGATCGAATAGGTAGGGCCATAGAAGTCTCCGCCCGAAGCATAAAATGCAATATAAATACAACAGTTTTTCCATCGTGTAAAAGGATTAATTGCAACCAGTTTGAAAGTGATGATCATTTCTACGTTCCGGGCAACCTCGGCTTCACTCTAGGGCGTTGCTACACCAGATCGAACACTTAGGGCCTAAGAAGTCTACGCCAGAAGCATAAAATACAATATAAATATAACAGTTTTTCCATCGAATAAAACGAATAATAGCAACCAGTGTGAAAGTTCTGGTCATTTCTACGTTCCGGGCAACCTATGCTTCACTCTAGGGCGTTGCTCCACCAGATCGAATAGTTAGGGCCTTAGAAGTCAACGCCCGAATCATAAAATACAAAATAAATAGAACAGTTTTTCCATTGTATAAAACGAATAATTGCTACCAGTGTGAAAGTTATGTTCATTTCTACGTTTCTGACAGCCTAGGCTTCACTGTAGGGTGTTGTTCCACCAAATCGAATAGGTAGGGCCATAGAAGACAACGCCAGAAGCATAAAATACAATATAAATATAACAGTTTATACACCGTATAAAACGAATAATAGCAGCCAGTGTGAAAGTTCTGGTCATTTCTACGTTGCGGGCAACCTAGGCTTCACTCTAGGGCGTTGCTCCACCAGATCGAATAGTTAGGGCCTTAGAAGTCAACGCCCGAAGCATAAAATACAAAGTAAATACAACACTTCTTCCATTGTATAAAACGAATAATTGCTACCAGTGTGAACGTTATGTTCATTTCTACGTTTCTGACAACCTAGGCTTCACTGTAGGGTGTTGCTCCACCAAATCGAATAGGTAGGGCCATGGAAGTCAACGCCCGAAGCATAAAATACAATAAATATACAAGAGTTTTTCCATCGTATAACAGGAATAATTGCAACCAGTGTGAAAGTGATGGTCATTTCTACGTTCTGGGCAACCTAGGCTTCACTCCAGGGCATCGTTTCACCAGATCGAATAGTTAGGGCCTAAGAAGTCAACGCCAGAAGCATAAAATACAATATAAATATAACAGTCTTTCCATCGTATAAAACGAATAATTGCAACAAGTATGAAAGTTGTGGTTATTTCTACTTTCCTGGCAACCTAGGCTTCACCCTAGGGCGTTGCTCCAACAGATTGAACAGTTAGGGCCTTAGAAGTCAACGCAAGAAGCATAAAATACAAAATAAATAGAACAGTTTTTCCATCCTATAAAACGAATAATTGCTACCGATGTGAAAGTTATGGTCATTTCTACGTTCCGGGCAACGCAGACATCACCATAGGGTGTTGTTCCACCAGATGGAATAGTTACGGCATAAGAAGTCAACGCCAGAAGCATAAAATACAATTTAAATATAACAGTTTTTCCATCGTATAAAACGAATAATTGCAACCAGTGTGAAAGTTATGGTCATTTCTACGTTCCCGGCAACCTAGGCTTCACCCTAGGGCGTTGCTCCACCAGATCGAATAGTTAGGGCCTAAGATGTGAACGCCAGAAGCATAAAATACAATATAAATACAACAGTTTTACGATCATATAAAACGGGTAATTGCAACCAGTATGAAAGCTGTGGTCATTTCTACGTTCCGGGCAACCTAGGCTTCACTCTAGCGCGTTGCTCCACCAGATCAAATAGTTAGGGCATAAGAAGTCAACGCCAGAAGCATAAAATACAATATAAATACAACAGCTTTTCAATCGTATAAAACGAGTAATTGCAACCAGTATGAAAGTTAACGTCATTTCTACGTTCCGGGCAACCTAGGCTTCACCCTAGGGCGTTGCTCCAACAGATTGAATAGTTAGGGCCTTAGAAGGCAACGCCCGAAGCATAAAATACAAAATAAATAGTACAGTTTTTTCATCGTATAAAACGAATAATTGCTACCGGTGTGAAAGTTATGGTTATTTCTACGTTCCGGGCAACCTAGGCTTCACCCTAGGGCGTTGCTCCAACAGATTGAACAGTTAGGGCCTTAGAAGTCAACGCCCGAAGCATAAAATACAAAATAAATAGAACAGTTTTTCCATCGTATAAAACGAATAATTGCTACCGATGTGAATGTTATGGTCATATCTACGTTCCGGGCAACCCAGGCATCACCCTAGGGTGTTGTTCCACCAGATGGAATAGTTAGGGCATAAGAAGTCAACGCCCGAAGCATAAAATACAAAATAAAGGGTACAGTTTTTTCTACGTATAAAACGAATAATAGCTACCGGTGTGAAAGTTATGGTCATTTCTACGTTCCGGGCACCCTAGGCTTCACCCTAGGGCGTTGCTCCAACAGATTGAACAGTTAGGGCCTTAGAAGTCAACGCCCGAAGCATAAAATACAAAATAAATAGAACAGTTTTTCCATCGTATAAAACGAATAATTGCTACCGATGTGAAAGTTATGGTCATATCTACGTTCCGGGCAACCCAGGCATCACCCTAGGGTGTCGTTCCACCAGATGGAATAGTTAGGGCATAAGAAGTCAACGCCAGAAGCATAAAATACAATTTAAATATAACAGTTTTTCCATCGTATAAAACGAATAATTGCAACCAGTGTGAAAGTTATGGTCATTTCTACGTTCCCGGCAACCTAGGCTTCACCCTAGGGCGTTGTTCCACCAGATCGAATAGTTAGGGCCTAAGAAGTGAACACCAGAAGCATAAAATACAATATAAATACAACAGCTTTACGATCATATAAAACGGGTAATTGCAACCAGTATGAAAGTTGTGGTCATTTCTACTTTCCGGGCAACCTATTCTACACCCTAGGGCGTTGCTCCAACAGATTGAATAGTTAGGGCCTTAGAAGTCAATGCCCGAAGCATAAAATGCAATAAAAATACAACAGTCTTTCCATCATATAACCGGAATAATTGCAACCAGTTTGAAAGTGATGGTCATTTCTACGTTCCGGGCAGCCTCGGCTTCACTCTAGGGCGTTGCTCCACCAGATCGAATAGTTAGTGCCTTAGAAGTCAATGCCAGAAGCATAAAATACAATATCAATACAACAGTTTTTCCATCGTATAAAACGAATAATTGCAACCAGTATGAAAGTTATGGTCATTTCTACTTTCCGGGCAACCTAGGTTCCACCCTAGGGCGTTGCTGGAACCGATTGAATAGTTAGGGCCTTAGGAGTCAACGCCCGAAGCATAAAATACAATATAAATAGAACAGTTTTTCCATCGTATAAAACGAATAATTGCAACCAGTTTGAAAGTGATGGTCATTTCTACGTTCCGGGCAACCTCGGCTTCACTCTAGGGCGTTGCTCCACCAGATCGAATAGTTAGGGCCTCAGAAGTCAATGCCCGAAGCATAAAATACAAAATAAATAGAACAGTTTTTCGATTAAATAAAACGAATAATAGTAACCAGTGTGAAAATTATGGTCATTTCTACGTTCCGGGCAACCTAGGCCTCACTCTAGGGCGTTGCACCACCAGATCGAATAGTTAGGGCCTTAGAAGTCAACGCCCGAAGCATAAACTACAAAATAAATAGAACAGTTTTTCCATTGTATAAAACGAAGAATTGCTACCAGTGTGAAAGTTATGGTAATTTCTACGTGCCGGGCAACCTAGGCTTCACTCTAGGGCGTTGCTCCACCAGATCGAATAGTTAGGGCCTTAGAAGTCAACGCCAGAGGCATAAAATACAATAAAGATGCAACAGTTTTTCCATCGTATAAAACGAATAATTGAAACCAGTGTGAAAGTGATGGTCATTTCTACTTTCCGGGCGACCTAGGCTTCACTCTAGGGCGTTGTTCCACCAGATCGAAAAGTTAGGGCCTAAGAAGTCAACGCCAGAAGCATAAAATACAAAATAAATAGAACAGTTTTTCCATCGTATAAAACGAATAATTACAACAAGTATGAAAGTTGTGGTTATTTCTACTTTCCGGGCAACCTAGGCTTCACCCTAGGGCGTTGCTCCAACAGATTGAATAGTTAGGGCCTTAGAAGTCAACGCCCGAAGCATAAAATACAATATAAATATAACAGTTTTTCCATCGTATAAAACGAATAATTGCAACAAGTATGAAAGTTATGGTCATTTCTACGTTCCGGGCAACCTAGGCTTCACTCTAGGGCGTTGCTCCACCAGATCCAACAGTTACGGCCTTAGAAGTCAACGCCCGAAGAATAAAATACAAAATAAATAGAACAGCTTTTCAATCGTATAAAACGAGTAATTGCAACCAGTATGAAAGTTAACGTCATTTCTACGTTCCGGGCAACCTAGGCTTCACCCTAGGGCGTTGCTCCAACAGATTGAACAGTTAGGGCCTTAGAAGTCAACGCCCGAAGCATAAAATACCAAATAAATAGAACAGTTTTTCCATCGTATAAAACGAATAATTGCTACCGATGTGAAAGTTATGGTCATATCTACGTTCCGGCCAACCCAGGCATCACCCTAGGGTGTTGTTCCACCAGATGGAATAGTTAGGGCATAAGAAGTCAACGCCCGAAGCATAAAATACAAAATAAATAGTACAGTTTTTTCATCGTATAAAACGAATAATTGCTACCGGTGTGAAAGTTATGGTCATTTCTACGTTCCGCGCAACCTAGGCTTCACCCTAGGGCGTTGCTCCAACAGATTGAACAGTTAGGGCCTTAGAAGTCAACGCCCGAAGCATAAAATACAAAATAAATAGAACAGTTTTTCCATCGTATAAAACGAATAATTGCAACCAGTGTGAAAGTTATGGTCATATCTACGTTCCGGGCAACCTAGGCTTCACTCTAGGGCGTTGCTCCACCAGATCGAATAGTTAGGGCCTTAGAAGTCAACGCCCGAAGCATAAAATACAAAGTAAATAGAACACTTTTTCCATTGTATAAAACGAATGATTGCTACCAGTGTGAACGTTATGTTCATTTCTACGTTTCTGACAACCTAGGCTTCACTGTAGGGTGTTGCTCCACCAAATCGAATAGGTAGGGCCATGGAAGTCAATGCCCGAAGCATAAAATACAATATATATACAAGAGTTTTTCCATCGTATAACAGGAATAATTGCAACCAGTGTGAAAGTGATGGTCATTTCTACGTTCTGGGCAACCTAGGCTTCACTCTAGGGCGTCGTTCCACCAGATCGAATAGTTAGGGCCTAAGAAGTCAACGCCAGAAGCATAAAATACGGTATAAATACCACAGCTTTTCCGTCGTATAAAGCGAATAATTGCAACCAGTGTGAAAGTTATGGTCATTTCTACGTTACGGGAAACCTAGGCTTCACTCTGGGGCGTTGCTCCACCAGATGGAATAGTTAGGGCCTTACAAGTCAACGCCCGAAGCATAAAATACAAAATAAATAGAACAGTCTTTCCATTGTGTAAAACGAGTAATTGCAACCAGTATGAAAGTTAACGTCATTTCTACGTTCCGGGCAACCTAGGCTTCACCCTAGGGCGTTGCTCCAACAGATTGAACAGTTAGGGCCTTAGAAGTCAACGCCCGAAGCATAAAATACAAAATAAATAGAACAGTTTTTCCATCGTATAAAACGAATAATTGCTACCGATGTGAAAGTTATGGTCATATCTACGTTCCGGCCAACCCAGGCATCACCCTAGGGTGTTGTTCCACCAGATGGAATAGTTAGGGCATAAGAAGTCAACGCCCGAAGCATAAAATACAAAATAAATAGTACAGTTTTTTCATCGTATAAAACGAATTATTGCTACCGGTGTGAAAGTTATGGTCATTTCTACGTTCCGCGCAACCTAGGCTTCACCCTAGGGCGTTGCTCCAACAGATTGAACAGTTAGGGCCTTAGAAGTCAACGCACGAAGCATAAAATACAAATTAAATATAACAGTTTTTCCATCGTATAAAACGAATAATTGCAACCAGTGTGAAAGTTATGGTCATGTCTACGTTCCCGGCAACCTAGGCTTCACCCTAGGGCGTTGTTCCACCAGATCGAATAGTTAGGGCCTAAGAAGTGAACACCAGAAGCATAAAATACAATATAAATACAACAGTTTTACGATCATATAAAACGGGTAATTGCAACCAGTATGAAAGTTGTGGTCATTTCTACTTTCCGGGCAACCTATGCTACACCCTAGGGCGTTGCTCCAACAGATTGAATAGTTAGGGCCTTAGAAGTCAATGCCCGAAGCATAAAATGCAATAAAAATACAACAGTCTTTCCATCATATAACCGGAATAATTGCAACCAGTTTGAAAGTGATGGTCATTTCTACGTTCCGGGCAACCTCGGCTTCACTCTAGGGCGTTGCTCCACCAGATCGAATAGTTAGTGCCTTAGAAGTCAACGCCAGAAGCATAAAATACAATATCAATACAACAGTTTTTCCATCGTATAAAACGAATAATTGCAACCAGTATGAAAGTTATGGTCATTACTACTTTCCGGGCAACCTAGGTTCCACCCTAGGGCGTTGCTGCAACCGATTGAATAGTTAGGGCCTTAGGAGTCAACGCCCGAAGCATAAAATACAATATAAATAGAACAGTTTTTCCATCGTATAAAACGAATAATTGCAACCAGTTTGAAAGTGATGGTCATTTCTACGTTCCGGGCAACCTCGGCTTCACTCAAGGGCGTTGCTCCACCAGATCGAATAGTTAGGGCCTCAGAAGTCAATGCCCGAAGCATAAAATACAAAATAAATAGAACAGTTTTTCGATTAAATAAAACGAATAATAGTAACCCGTGTGAAAATTATGGTCATTTCTACGTTCCGGGCAACCTAGGCCTCACTCTAGGGCGTTGCACCACCAGATCGAATAGTTAGGGCCTTAGAAGTCAACGCCCGAAGCATAAACTACAAAATAAATAGAAAAGTTTTTCCATTGTATAAAACGAAGAATTGCTACCAGTGTGAAAGTTATGGTCATTTCTACGTGCCGGGCAACCTAGGCTTCACTCTAGGGCGTTGCTCCACCAGATCGAATAGTTAGGGCCTTAGAAGTCAACGCCAGAGGCATAAAATACAATAAAGATGCAACAGTTTTTCCATCGTATAAAACGAATAATTTAAACCAGTGTGAAAGTGATGGTCATTTCTACTTTCCGGGCGACCTAGGCTTCACTCTAGGGCGTTGTTCCACCAGATCGAAAAGTTAGGGCCTAAGAAGTCAACGCCAGAAGCATATAATACAATATAAATATAACAGTTTTTCCATCGTATAAAACGAATAATAGCAACCAGTGTGAAGGTTCTGGTCATTTCTACGTTCCGGGCAACCTAGGCTTCACTCTAGGGCGTTGCTCCACCAGATGGAAAGTTAGGGCCTTAGAAGTCAACGCCCGAAGCATAAAATACAAAATAAATAGAACAGTTTTTCCATTGTATAAAACGAGTAATTGCTACCAGTGTGAAAGTTATGTTCATTTCTACGTTTCTGACAACCTAGGCTTCACTTTAGGGTGTTGCTCCACCAAATCGAATAGGTAGGGCCATCGAAGTCAACGCCAGAAGCATAAAATAAATTATAAATATAACAGTTTTTCCATCGTATAAAACGAATAATAGCAACCAGTGTGAAACTTCTGGTCATTTCTACGTTCTGGGCAACCTAGGCTTCACTCTAGGGCGTCGTTCCACCAGATCGAATAGTTAGGGCCTAAGAAGTCAACGCCAGAAGCATAAAATACGATATAAATACCACAGCTTTTCCGTCGTATAAAGCGAATAATTGCAACCAGTGTGAAAGTTATGGTCATTTCTACGTTCCGGGAAACCTAGGCTTCACTCTGGGGCGTTGCTCCACCAGATGGAATAGTTAGGGCCTTAGAAGTCAACGCCCGAAGCATAAAATACAAAATAAATAGAACAGTTTTTCCATCGTATAAAACGAATAATTGCTACCGGAGTGAAAGTTATGGTCATTTCTACGTTCCGGGCAACCCAGGCTTCACCCTGAGGCGTTGTTCCACCAAATGGAATAGTTAGGGCATAAGAAGTCAACGCCAGAAGCATAAAATACAATATAAATATAACAGTTTTTCCATCGTATAAAACGAATAATTGCAACAAGTATGAAAGTTATGGTCATTTCTACGTTCCGGGCAACCTAGGCTTCACTCTAGGGCGTTGCTCCACCAGATCCAACAGTTAGGGCCTTAGAAGTCAACGCCCGAAGAATAAAATACAAAATAAATAGAACAGTTCTTCCATTGTATAAAACGAATAATTGCTACCAGTGTAAAAGTTATGGTCATTTCTACGTTCCGGGCAACCTAGGCCTCACCCTAGGGCGTTGTTCCACCAGATCGAATAGTTAGGGCCTAAGAAGTGAACGCCAGAAGCATAAAATACAATATAAATACAACAGTTTTTCCATCATATAAAACGAGTAATTGCAACCAGTATGAAAGTTGTGGTCATTTCTACGTTCCGGGCTACGTAGGCTACACCCTAGGTCGTTGCTCCAACAGATTGAATAGTTAGGGCCTTAGCAGTCAATGCCCGAAGCATAAAATGCAATAAAAATACAACAGTCTTTCCATCATATAACAGGAATAATTGCAACCACTTTGAAAGTGATGGTCATTTCTACGTTCCGGGCAACCTAGGCTTCACTCTAGCGCGTTGCTCCACCAGATCGAATAGTTAGGGCCTAAGAAGTGAACGCCAGAAGCATAAAATACAATATAAATACAACAGTCTTTCCATCGTATAAAACGAATAATTGCAACCAGTATGAAAGTTAACGTCATTTCTACTTTGCGGGCAACCTAGGCTTGGCCCTAGGGCGTTGCCCCAACAGATTGAATAGTTAGGGCCTCAGAAGTCAACGCCAGAAGCATAAAATACAATATAAATACAACAGTTTTTCCATCGTATAAAACGAATAATTGCAACCAGTATGAAAGTTATGGTCATTTCTACTTTCCGGGCAGCCTAGGCTTCACTCTATGGCGTTGCTTCAACACATTGAATAGTTAGGGCCTTAGAAGACAACGCCCGAAGCATAAAATACAAAATAAATAGTACAGTTTTTTCATCGTATAAAACGAATAATTGCTACCGGTGTGAAAGTTATGGTCATTTCTACGTTCCGCGGCAACCTAGGCTTCACCATAGGGCGTTGCTCCAACAGATTGAACAGTTAGGGCCTTAGAAGTCAACGCCCGAAGCATAAAATACAGAATAAATGGAACAGTTTTTCCATCGTATAAAACGAATAATTGCAAACAGTGTGAAAGTAATGGTCATTTCTACGTTCCGGGCAAGCAGGGCTTCACTCTAGGGCGTTGCTCCACCAGATCGAATAGCTATGGACTTAGAATTCAACGCCAGAAACATAAAACACAATATAAATACATCAGTTTTTCCATCGTATAAAACGAATAATTGCAACCAGTTTGAAAGGGATGGTCATTTCTACGTACCGGGCAACCTAGGTTTCACTTTAGAGCGTTGCTCCACCAGATCGAATAGTTAGGGCCTTAGAAGACAACGCCCGAAGCATAAAATACAAAATAAATAGAACAGTTTTTCCATCGTATAAAACGAATAATTGCTACCATTGTGAAAGTTATGGTCATTTCTACTTTCCGGGCAACCTACGCTTCACCCTAGGACGTTGTTCCACCAGACCGAATAGTTAGGGCCACAGAAGTGAATGCCAGAAGCATAAAATACAATATGAATACAACAGTTTTTCCATCGTATAAAACGAATATTTGCAACCAGTGTGAAAGTAATGGTCATTTCTACGT